>NC_056748.1:1077871602-1077919102 GCF_019279795.1 Protopterus annectens
CTGCCCCCTTTGGGTTCTGGTTAATTAGTCGGGCAGCAGTATTGTTTAGAATGCAGAGTATTGCCAAACCTGGTCAGATGTAATCTGTTTACAGAATTCAAAACTCTGTTACCTCTCTTTGTAAGTACATGTAAGTACATCTTTAGAGTGTCACAGAAGAACTATCTTACTTCAATCATCATTTTTAATGTCTGCTAGCAGGCCGTCAGATGGCACAATGAGCTCACTTCTACCTATAACTCTTGGGATCCTTCAGGGCTCCACACTTGGCCCTCTCCTCTTCAGTCTTTTTGCTTTTACTGAAATTGAGGACTGGTTGTCAAACTCTGTTCCTACTCAGACCCAAAAAAACGTACTATCTTTTAACCTACCAAATCAGTTCACTCCTCTTGAATATTTCATGCCACAGCCAGAAATAACATAAAAATCACTCCTGAACTAAATATCAAACTACTTGGTGTCTTGATAGATCAGCTAAGATTCCACTCTCACATATCACTAACAATTAAGAAATTCCATAAAAAGATGGGTACCCTGTATACTCTATAGAAATAACAGATTCTTAACAGACTCCTCAAGAGCTGCCATTGCCAGAGCACACCTTCTAGAAATTCTACTATATGCCTCACCCAACCTTACCAACCTCAAAAAAACTGACTTAGAAGAATTAAATACATGCTACAACAATATTGTTAAATTTGCCACCAGTTCTGCTTATAGATCTCATCACTGTCTGGCTCTGATAAAACAACTTTCCTAGCTGGAATTACCATACCTAGCATCTAACTAGTTAACCATGGCCCACAAGCTACTCAGTAACCCTGAAAAAATACCAGCTCTTCAACCCCTATTACTCCCTTACTCTGTCACTTCGTTCAACAAATAAATCTTTACTACATGTCTCTAAAGGCAATAATTCTGCAGAAAAAATCTATATATTCCTGCTTCATTTCTAAAGCTGGAACTCTTTACCCCAGAATGTCTGATCTGCTAACAATACAACCCAATTTAAGAAATTACTCAAAATGTATTTATCATATACCTTGTAGCATTCATGCAGTACCCCAGACTGAGTACTCCCACCCACGTATGACTTCTCTGTCTTAAACTTGCTTTTCCTACTATTCTACTTGATGTCTATTGATGCACACTGAATTATTTTAATGCTTAGTGGGATTATCTATGTACTCATTCTTTTGTTGTTACTCTTACTTCTGTATTAATTTGTATTATACCTAGATGTTGTTCTCAACTACTGTTGTACAAATTTCACATGTGCTTGTATTTATGTAATGTAAGTTTTACACTTTTGAATTTTCTATGACTGTTACGTAACTCTATGCTGAATTTTCTTTGTGGAGCTTTTTTCCCTTGGCTTCTGCTAAAAATGAGCTCTGCCCATTCAGACTTTCTTGGTAAACAAATGTAAAATAAATAATGTTTTGTTTTTTTATCACCCCTGTCTGCCAAACATTAGCCATACATGGCCAATAGAAAACTTCACTCATAATGTGAGGCCTGACTAAGGAGACCTTCACTCATAATGTGAGGCCTGACTAAGGAGACCTTCACTGAGGTGAGGCCTGACTAAGGAGACCTTCACTGAGGTGAGGCCTGACTAAGGAGACCTTCACTGAGGTGAGGCCTGACTAAGGAGACCTTCACTGAGGTGAGGCCTGACTAAGGAGACCTTCACTGAGGTGAGGCCTGACTAAGGAGACCTTCACTGAGGTGAGGCCTGACTAAAGAGACCTTCACTGAGGTGAGGCCTGACTAAGGAGACCTTCACTGAGGTGAGGCCTGACTAACGAGGCCTTCACTGAGGTGAGGCCTGACTAACTAGGCCTTCACTGAGGTGAGGCCTGACTAAGTAGGCCTTCACTGAGGTGAGGCCTGACTAAGTAGGCCTTCACTGAGGTGAGGCCTGACTAAGTAGGCCTTCACTGAGGTGAGGCCTGACTAAGTAGGCCTTCACTGAGGTGAGGCCTGACTAAGTAGGCCTTCACTGAGGTGAGGCCTGACTAAGTAGGCCTTCACTGAGGTGAGGCCTGACTAAGTAGGCCTTCACTGAGGTAGCCAACATACTTATTTTTATTCACACTTACATTAATTTCTTGTCCTCTTCAGTCAAGGATACATCTTTTTCTCAATTAACTATTCAAACTCAACTTTCTCTTCCAAGCTACCATTACAAATCTTAAGACTTTTCTTCCATCTTTCATCAAAACTTTGACCTGCCTACCACCACTCTTAGCCTTTGAGTTTGACACGTCTTTCTTAATGCTGACATGATCCACAATTCCTGTCTGAGTTCCCTTTTTCTTTTTGCTTTCATTTTCTTTTCTTTCTAGTTTGTCCATTTTCAGTTTGTTTTGCTTTCCCTTCTTGATTTTTATTCAGCTGCCTTCAAAAGTCAGACTTGATTCCATCTTGTAATGCCTCTAGTTCTTCATTTCCATTCGATTCTCAAGTGCCATCTGCTTATTTTTCAACAATAAAAATGTTTTTTTCTTAATTGTCCCTTTATTTTTTTATCGCCAAGTTCTACACCCATCTTCCCTCACTTTATCTGTTAGTATATAGTCACATAATTTTTTTTGTTCTGCATGACATCTTCCCAGTGGATCCTCTACATGAGTACCATGAACTCATTCTTTTCTCCAAGTGTGGGAGCCAGGGCTCCTAAAAATGGGCAAGTGCTTTATAGCCCTTTCCTTTGAGTTTGGGTATCTGATTGGTCCATTTTTCCTCTGGAGTAGGCGTTGAGCATTTGGGAGTAGGCCACTTTATTGGTTCTTTAGAGGTCTTCAACTGTCTCTTGAAACCCTTCTCTACATGTCGCTAGCAAACTCAGTGATTGCCTAGGAGAGGATTGATGGACACTTCAATTTACGTAATCCCTGACTGTAGCACAAGTACAACTTAACAGTGGTAGCCTGTCCTGTCCGTTCTCTTCCATGAGTGATCACCTATCCACTAGATTAGCATGGCTAATGTGCTGATCCAGGCCTCCTGCTATGACCAGGATGTGGCATCAGATGTGCTGATCCAGGTCTCCTGCTATACCCGGATGTCTCCGTTGGTATCAGATATGCTAATCCAGGCATCCTCCTCCTCCTCCTCCTCCCAGGATGTCTCCACCGGTATCGGCCACTCCTGCTCATGCTCCCCCACCTTTGACAAAAGGTCTTGGTCAGGGCTTTGTCTGTCTTTGCTGTGGAACTAACTGATGGGATACAACTTTCTGACTTTTAACATTACTAACCCATCACCTGTTTCTCTCTTAAAAAATTGTATAGTTGTACTTGATTTCAAGTTTCATAGATTACATGTGCAAAAATAGATATATTATTGACTGTTGTATCTTCAGCAGTAATTAGTGTTGCTCCAATGACTTTATCAAAAATGTCAGTTTAAACTATATAGTATATGTAAATATGTTAATCTTCTCAAATGCACTTATGCACATATTTACAGCAATTCTTAGTGTGAAATAACTTTTTTCTCTCAGATGCAATTGTTTCCCTATTATAATAATTGAATAATATGCCTACTATTCTGGAATGTGGGAAAAACTTGTAAGCCAATTATGTACATAATGTTTAATTATGACACTTGCATGTCTCTTATGTCCTTGCAAATGGCTGAACTCATGGTCCAGAACGCTTCTTAAATCATTCCTCTTCCTACTAAGTTACAACAAACAGGGTTGACTTGCCTGCTCTTTCTGACATAGAAAAGCAAACTGAGCATTGAGGTCAAGCATTTCCCACTGTGTGTCCTTCATCCCTTTTGTATTTCTTCTGTTCTCTTTATCTCTGCCTTTCCGCACAGTCTGCCTTTTTTCAGATACAAGAGTTATATTACTCTTGCCATAATCATCTCTGTCTCCAGTCTGGCATCGATCTCCTCCCACTTTTGATAGAATCCCTTATAAAACCCTCTGATGTCCTTATTTGGTACATAGACATTACCAGATTATTTCTTCTTCTTTCCCTTCTCTCCTTCTCTTTGTATCTTAACTATTCACTTCTGTCCTTTTATTTTTTTTTTTTACAATATTTAACTTGCATTGCTGTCTTTCCTCCTCTGAATGTGTTCCACCTCTGCCTGCAAGTTTTCTAATTTTGCTGTCAGTTTTCCTTCTTGTAAATAACCAATAATCGCATTTGCTCTCTCACTGACTTCCGTGAATGTCGCTGAAAGCACCAAGACAATTTTGACATTACTGCTGTGTACCTCTTCTTGTATTCTGTCATTTTTTTTTCTTCTATCAGCCAATATAACCATGATGTTTGGTAACAACTTTGTTTTGTATTCCTCGGCACTTAACCTTTATAGTCAGGATGCAAACATTAGCTTCTTTCTTTAAAAAAAAAAAAAAAAAAGAAATTCCAAATGTATGTGTCTGACTGGATTTGTTAGAGGAGTTGTTTCAATTTGTAGGCCTCGCTTTGATAAGTAAAAATTATGGCTGTTTTGTTGAATAAAATGTTTTTAAATTCACTTTTAGATTTGCTCTGGAACAGAAGTATTCTGTTACTTGTAATTTTTATTTTAATACAATGTACACAGCAAAATTGCTAATAGCACAGAAATGTTACACAAAAGACAATTATTTGTGTCAAAATTTAAAAAATATTACTTTCAGATTCATCATTTTCACGGTCCACAGAAAAGATAGCAGTGAGTATGCTTAAACATTTGTGGAATATTTCTCCTTAACTGAAAAAGGTTCTTTTTTCCATAATATTTCCTGGCATTTTTTTACCGATTCATAACTTCATAGGTAAATATTAGGCTGTCAGTCTACAGACTGTTACAAATCTAGACAAGAATTAGAGGTTAGAATCAAACCCTTGTACCTTGTATCTGTGAGATAAAGACCTTAACCATTTTGCTACCCCCTTTTTCATAATTTCTGGTATCTTAGCTAGAGCCCGCAATCATTAATATTTCTTAAATGTTAATATTTGGCATTTTACCATCACGTGCATCAAATGTTTCTTCCTGTTTAGATCACAGAGAACACTATCTCAGACTGCATATCTTTATTCTACTGCATAACAGGCTGTGCTCCTGTAATTCAGATCTGTACCTGACATACACTGCCCTCATCTGTCTGATTTTAAACAGTACAAATTATATGCTTTATTTTTCAGGCAAATACTTCACTGCCTTTCTTAGAATTTTATGTAAACCTCATAACAGCATAATGATCTTCCTGAGTAGTCTACCAAATCCACACATTCAGTAAGCCAGACTTCACTGTACCTAGCCTGTATTCATGGTGTTTGAACGTATCCATATGTTGGCTGTAACTTATTTTTGAGAGAGGATTATTTTATTGCATTATGCAATGACCTATCAGTCAGTTTGTTTTCTTTTACAACTCTCAATTCATGTCTAAGATGCATCTCCAGCAAAGACCAGTTAAATGCAAGGCCTGCCTTAAAGTTTTGTAAACCGACCAACCTTAATTTTTTGCAAAATAGCCTAAGTAATCCTTGATATCAGTTACTTGACTATATTTCTGCATCACAATGAACAGTATGGGATAGATTTGTTTTAGCTGCATCCAGTATAAGGGTTACTTTCATTTTCTGCAGGAACAATATTAGCCCATTTGATGCAGTGCAGCTTCTTATGATCGTTTTAAGATGCGCAGTATATTTTATTCATCATCTACATAGTGAAAAAATACACCTAATTATAAAATAGATCATATTTTTCTAGCCTCACATTTCTTACCATCTGTATTTTTTCCTTCTAATGTTTTATAAATCATTTACTTTGTCTTAGCAATGTTTTTTGTGAGCACACACATCGTATTTTTATCCAAACACTTTAATTCTTGCAAGGGTTTATGTTATGTGGCCTTGAGAGCAGTGTCAGTGACATAGCCAACTGCTTTGCAGTTTTATATTTACCTTTGCTGTTGATAATGACCTGGTAGCATGAACATTTCACTGATAATTTACACGGATATCTTAAAATTCCCCTATAATGACTACGTTTCTTTACTCTTCTCAGTCTAGAGAAAGGGTACTGCTAGTGAGTACTAAGATTTGTCTGGCTTTAATTAGATTAAGGCTACTGTGATATGTTCGTTTCCCCATATATGACTTTTTTTAATTTCCTGCTTATGATTGCAAAAGAACTGTTTGACATTTATTTCATATGGCAGATGCTGCAATCTAATACTGCAAAATTATTTTCTAAAACAGAGGACTAAGGAGCTGTTAATAAGTTGTCCCCTGTGGGCCAGAGTAGTGCAAGGATCGATTCCCTCAGCTTCCATTGGCTAATTGTGTGACTTTGAGCAAGTCACTTAACTAGGCACCACTCCCGGGCTGAGTCTGAAAAAGGTCCGTGGAGATCAGTGCTCTACCCTGGAAAACAAATACAAATGAAAATAAACTCATTTCCATGAATGAAGTCAAATTAGTTGGTCCTGCTCTACTATGTAGGGCTTAATGCAGGCCTTAGATATGACCAGAATAAGTAGTTTTAAGACAGTAAATCATGAATGGAGTTTCAGTTTAACTGCAGTGACTGTAAACGTTAAAAAGCTGTGACTATGCATGCTGTAGCTCCTCCTCCTGAGTTTATGAAGTCCATCACCACATGACCGGGGTTTTGGTTTTGTGTATACCTGTACCGATTTTCTTGTCTCAGTTTATGTAGCTATATTATACCGATTTAAGATTAGAAATATTTCTAGATTCTGGTATATTCTGAAGGGCAATGCTTTTCTGGTAATTATGTGCCTGAACAGTGTAGTTTTAGTTTATGAAAAGGTTATATCGTAGGCCATTTTTTTTCCTTGGTACAGGCAACCGAATAAGGTTTCTGTTACTTTATGGGGTTAATGCACTTAGAGTATGCTAAGCATGTTGAAACCAGTCACTCTTCCAGGACATATAAAGTTAGATGTTTCATTACTTCTATGACAGATGGCTAATATACAGGACACTATGCTTGTGCAGTACATCCTACATAGGACAGACCAGTTAACTCTGAAAAACGTGATTTCATTATATGATAGTGATTTTAATGGTTAGAGTAAATAATGCTCACAATATAAGCATATTAAAGCATAAACAGAAGTTTTGCATTTATTGGTATAGATAAACTAATATCGGATATGTTTTTTATCTATGATCTAGTATTCTAAACTATTTTTATTTATATTTTAAAGTGAGATATTTCCAATATCATTTTGACCAACAGAGGGAATAGAATAACTTGCTGTTTACATAGTTTTGTTTTATCTGTGAGCTGTATGCAGTTTAATGTGATATAATCATTTTGGAACTTTAAGAACATCTTTTAAGGCCTACATAGGAATAGTCTAGATTTACTTGTTTTTACATGTTTTAACTTATTTGGACCTAATATGTGTTCTTTGCGGAGTCTTTCGACTGGATGCGTGTATACTTCAGTATTTTCTGTGATAAAACCTCACCTTATCATGAAAGAAGTGCTAATATAAAACTATTATACTTGCTGTCACATTTTTAGCGTGTTTGAAATTGATTCTAGGATGCGTTCTATTTTAGATTTTTGAAAGTTTATAAACATTAGAAAATTTTAAAAATGATAAAAGCAATTGTGACTTGGCTCATAGGTTATAAAAGCAGATAATTTCTGATATACTTGCAGATTGCACTGATGACAGTTAATTAATGAAACTGGATTGTCTGCAAGGAAGCCATTAGCCTGACAAAACCCTACAAGATTTGATTTTTCAGTACTGAATATTTTCATTGCTTGGATTAATGTATTTCATCCATGTTCATAGTTTGGAAATGTTTGCACCTTGTGTGTGTATGTGTGTGTGTGTGTATATACACACACACACACACACACACACACACACGCGCACACATACACACACATGCATGCGCGCCCACAGATATAGATATATGTATAGCAATTTACATATGTTATACAATATATACATGTATATAGCTCTCTCTGTCTCTGTGTGAGTATATATATATATATATATATATATATATATATATATATAGTTGCATTCCATTTGATTGCACATTCTTTTGATGGCTTAAAAAATGAAGTCTCTTAATGTCAACTTTTTTGTGTTTGAAATTGTGGTACAGTGGGTGGTCGGAATTTGTCCCTTCCCTACTGTAATGCAGTTTAGGAGTTGGTATATATAATAAACATGTGGTGTAGTGGGGGGGGGGGAGCAGAAAAAAAAGTTTGTATTTTTTCATTGTTTGTGGTTTTAATCTTTTCAGAATGATCATGTTGTTTTGGTCTTTGTAATGTTCAACATTTTGTTAGGTAATCACATATATATGTATATATATTTATGTATATATATATATATATATATATATATATATATATATATATATATATATATATATATATATAGAGAGAGAGAGAGAGTTATGTGGATGTAGTACTCTACATCAAATGGATGCAAAATTCATGTCCAAAAAGTTGATAGACAAATGGAAAAAAAACTTCACCAGTCTACTGTGTGTGCTCCAAGGTTTATCCTCAGAGTATGCAATTTAAAGAGCAGGTGATTTTGCAGGGGTAAAGGACACCATGTACCTCCTAACCCCTTTTCATTTTATGTATATATATATATATATATATATATATATATATATATATATATAAAACTCTGATATCTCACATTCTCAGAGATTGCCAATTTTGCCCACCTGTCAACCAAATGTATATACATCTACATTCAAACCACTGGCTTCTGCAAAAAAACTGAAAGAGAACCAATAACAAAAAGAATTCAGAGGCTTTATTTTCACAATTTAAAAATCTAAGAAAATAAATATTACATGCAGTCCTAGTTTGTCTGAATAGTGATAACTCTAGTGATGGTGTTTTTGTTTAGGTAACGTATTGTGTAAGGGTTAGTACTCATGGGTAAGGTGACAGACGGCAGGCCTCACCTTCATCTTGCTCACGTATGCTAATCCTAGTCTTAACTCTGCTGCATATGCAGATATTTGCTCTTCCACAAGCAGAATTCTGCTTGCATATTCTGGAATTTAATTCTAGGATAGATGCAGGTATTTCAATGAGTGGTGTTAATTTTATCCTTTTTTCATTGACTACACTGTCTGGTTTTCCTGTGTCTACTTTGACTTTTGTTCATGGGTAATCCCATCTGATTGGAATTTGATTATATGGGAATTATGGAAGTGGAGTTGATGATACACGGAAGGATAATTCAGTTATCAAAGCCTTTGATATGCACTTTTAGAATGCTGAGAAGTCTTTTAAACAATGGTATTGAGGAGAAATGATAGCTCATATCTATTGCACAGCATATGAGGGCCACACCAAATATAGTTTGTGTTTTTGTCCAATTCAGGAGGGAATGCAGAAGGTCAGATGGTAGTGGATTTTGCAAAAAGGATGGACATGGCTGTGGTGAATAAGTATTTTAAGAAGTAGGAGTATAGGGTGACGTACAAGAGTGGAGGAAGATGCACACAGTTGGATTATATCCTATGCAGGAGGGCTAGTCTGCAGGAGATTAGAGTTTAAGTGGTGACTGGGGAAAGTGTAGTTAGGCAGCATAGGATGGTGGTTTGTAGGATGACTATGATCAAGAAGAGGAGGAGGAGTGTGAGGGCAGTGCCAAGGATCAAATGGTGGAAATTGAAAAAGGGTAATTGTGAGGTGGAGTTCAGGGAAGAGTTAAGACCGGCACTGGGTGGCAGTGAAGAGTTACTGAATGGGTAACTACAGCAGAGCTAGTAAGGGAGACTGCTAGAAAGTTGTTTGGTATGACATCTGGACAGAGGAAGGAGGACAAGGAGACATGGTGGTGGAATGAGGAAGTACAGGAGAGTATACAGAGAAAGAGGTTGGCAAAGAAGTGGGATTGTCAGAGAGATGAAGAAAGTAGACAGGAGTATAAGGAGATGAGGCGCATCGCAGAGAGAGAGGTGGCTTAAGGCTAAGGATAAGGCGTATGAAGAGTTGTATGAAAGGTTGGACACTAAGGAGGGAGAAAAGGACATGTACCATTTGGCTAGACAGAGGGACAGAGCTGAGAAAGAATGTGCAGCAGGTAAAGGTGATAAAGGATAATGAGGGAAACATACTCACAAGCAAGGAGAGTGTCTTGAGGAGATGGAAGGAGTACTTTGAGGGGTTGATGAATGAAGAGAATGAGAGGGAGAGAAGGTTGGATGATGTGGGGATAGTGAATCATGAAGTACAATGGATTAGCAAGGAGGAAGTAAGGACAGCTAAAAAGATGATGAAGAATGGAAAGGCTGTTGGTCCAGATGACATACCTGTGGAAGCATGAAGGTGCTTAGGAGAAATGGCAGTGGAGTTTTTAACCAGATTGTTTAATGAAATCTTGAAAGTGAGAGGATGCCTGAGGAGTGGAGAAAGTGTTTTGGTACCAATTTTTAAGAATAAGGGTGATGTGCAGAGCTGTAGTAACTACAGAGGGATAAAACTGATCGGTCACAGCTTGAAGATATGGGAAAGAGTAGTAGAAGCTAGGTTAAGAAGGGAGGTGATGATTAGTGATCAGCAGTATGGTTTCATGTTGGGCAAGAGCACTGCAGATGCGATATTTGCTCTGAGTGTGTTGATGGAGAATTATAGAGAAGGTCAGAAGGAATTGCATTGTGTCTTTATGGACGTAAGCATATGACAAGGGTGCTTAGAGAGGAGTTGTAGTATTGTATTAGGAAGTTAGGTGTGGTAGAGAAGCATGTAAGAGTGGTACAGGATATGTACGAGGGTAGTGTGACAGTGGTGAGGTCTGCAGTGGGAGTGATGGATGCGTTTAAGGTGGAGGTGGGATTACATCAAGGATAAGCTCTGAGCCCTTTCATATTTGCAATGGTGATGGACAGGTTGACAGACGAGATCACACAGGAGGCCCTATGGACTATGATGTTTGCAGATGACATTGAGATCTGTTGTGAGAGTATGGACCAGGTTGAGGGAGACCCTGGAGAGATAGAGATATGCTCTAGAGAGGAGAGTAATGAAGGTCAGCAGGTCTAAAAAAGAATATGCGTGTGTGAATGAGAGGGAGGATAGAGGAATGGTGAGGATGCAGGGAGTAGAGTTGGTGAAGGTGGATGAATTTAAATACTTAGGATCAACAGTTCAGAGTAATGGTGAGTGTGGAAGAGAGGTGCTGGGTGGAGAAGAGTGTCAGGAGTGATTTGTGACAGACTGGTACCAGTAAGAGTGAAAGGGATGGTGTACAAGAGGTAGAGACCAGCTATGTTATATGGGTTGGAGACGGTGGCATTGACAAAAAGGCAGGAGTCAGAGCTGGACAAGCCAGAGTTCAAGATGTTAAGATTTGCACTGGGTGTGAAGAGGATGGACAGGATTAGGAATCAGTATATTCTAAGGACAGCTCAGGTTGGACAGTTTGGAGACGAAGCCAGAGAGGCGAGATTGCATTGGCTTGGACATGTGCTGAGGAGGGATGCTGGGTATATTGGCACCAGGATGCTAAGGATGAAGCTGCCAGGTAACAGGAAAAGAGGAAGGCCTAAGATGAGGTTTATGGATGTGGTGAGAGAGGACATGCAGGCGGTTGGTGTGACAGAGCAAAATGCAGAGGATAGGAAGAAATGGAAATGGGTGATCCGCTGTGGCGACCCCCAATGGGAATAGCTGAAAGAAAAGTGTTTTTGTCAATTTCAAATGTAAGGCAGTCACAAGAGAGAAATGCTGAAATAAGTCATTAGCAGCTGTGATGAAAATGTTTCAATAAATCAAAAAGAAAGTAACTTTAAGGAGATGAGCTTTAATGTTGTCTACAGAAATGAAAAGCAGTATTTGTAGAAGCACAGACACCCACACCCAGACACCCACACCCAGACACCCACACCCAGACACCCACACCCAGACACCCACACCCAGACACCCACACCCAGACACCCACACCCAGACACCCACACCCAGACACCCACACCCAGACACCCACACCCAGACACCCACACCCAGACACTGGTGTAGTTGGTGAAGAACACAGAGAAATTGTATTTGTGTCCATCCATCCATCCATTCATTCTTTTTGGGTTAGTCCCACTACACCAGTGTTTTTTAGGGGAGACCCGAGGTGGTATTTTATAGTATTGGTGAAATTTGGCCAGGATATTGGGGAACTACTCACTCTTTTTGTTAGGTGCCTAGAATAAGAATTTGCATAGAAATATCTAAACATGTGCTTCAGATATAGAACGGTAACAATGCAGGTAGTCTGTCAGTTCTACCATTTACCAGTAATTATTTAGTTAATAATCTTTAGTGATCATTAAGAACTGTATTGCATAAACAGAATATAAAAATGTACTTGTTAACAATAATTTGTACACTCATGTTCACGTTGTAGTAACCTATTCCTTTAGATCAGTATGTAGCTCATAATTCAGTTGTGGAAGAGAAAGAAAATCTGTATAATACGTCAGAAGCCTCATTATGATAAACACACACTCAAAAACTGATGTTTTTATGCCTTGCGATATTTGTTGCAAGTATTCAGTCCAGAATTTCATCAGCCCTGGTTAGACAAGGAAAACTAAGATGAGGTAGGAAATGTTCGAGGCTGCATCAGGTAAAGTTCTTCCAGAAATCAGATGAAAAATACTTATGTGTTTTTGAATTGGAGTTGGAATAATAAATGAACAGGATTTTCAGTTATCCTAACAAATCCTGAATAGCAAAGCACCCATGCACAGATATTTGCTTAAGTTTTAGAACATGTCTGCCTTGTTCATTTTCACTTTACAACTTCATCATTGTGCAGGATAGAGTTTAATTTAATAGATTTTCAGTAAAACCTGTTTTGTGATTTATGAAGTTGATTTGTGAATTGTGATTTTTTTCTGACTCAACATGTACATGGCAAGAGCTGTATAGCAGTGTTATGCCTGACTTGTTATCCAGTTGTTAATGTTAACACATCAGTTTTTAAACATTTTTAAGAGCTTACAAAGCATTTAATCTTTTCACTGTTTTGTAAGTACTCTGGCAATATTTAACCAAAGGGTCTTTCCCATCAGTTTTTAAACATTTTTAAGAACTTACTAAACATTTAACCTTTTCACTGTTTTGTAAGTACTCTGGCAGTATTTAACCAAAGGGAGATTCCACTTGTCTATTCCCTAAATCCTCAGAGCCTTGCTGACTGTAAAAATGTGTAAAGAAGTAAACATTTGCATAATTAGGTGAGGTAGAAGTCTATGTTGGAGGCAGTGGGGGAGTTCTTACTTCTGTGCTATGTTAACATCAGCGTGTATTATATGATTACAGGCCATCCTGACTGGTACTTTCAGGAAATACTCTTATTCATGTTTGTGATAAGGTGGGTTCAGCTGTTAGTACTTGATAGTGGAGAAGTAAATAATAAAACTGTATGTTGCAACTTATGTAAGCATTTTACTTCTACAATGCATGCCCTTACAGTTTACTTCTGAATACCAACACCCAGCCTTTCAATATTTAACCGCAAAGGAAATGAGTTAGAAAAAAATTACCAGGTGATGAAGGCAAAAGTGGCGACACTGGTGGGCATGATCCTGTTGTTGATTAAGTAGTGATATGGATTGGATACACATGGTGGGGCTACTGCTGGACATTCAACAACAATGTTCAACATGTCAGCATGTTGCAGGCTTAACACACTGAGTGATTTTTATAATAATTTAATGTCTGCAAACAGAAGAATTACTGTTGGGAGATTCTGGGGTCTCAGTCAGGAGAAGACGAAAGATGGATATCAATGCAAAAGATTTATACATAAGGAAAAATTAAATGATTACAAAAACAGTTAAATGAAAAACTTCATGCATGAGAGTAGAGACGGTATTGTACTACAACTGTTGGCAGGATTGGATTTCCCTGTTCCCTTCTTGTATGGGTGCCAAATACATCCATTCATAATCAGCAGGGCACTACTGCCTAGGCTGCGTGTGTGTGTCTGTGTGTGTGTAAATAGCACAACAAAATGTGCCATATATTTATCCTCAACAAAGATGTACATGGAGGTCAGTATTTGTGTACAATTTCATGTCTCTCGTGAATTTTTTTTTGCAGATTTGCAGCGAGTACCTGCACAGTGAGAGGATGAACAGCAGGAAGATTTTGTCACAGTTAATAACTATGTTTCAGGTAATACTGGACACCATTGTTTTGGGATACTAATCATGATGGCATTAGAAACAAATTCATGTAAATGTGCTGTTAAAAATAATACCACCTCACTGCTATGTAGCTTTCAGCAGTTGGCTGACATGATTAAATGGATAAACGTCTGAACCTATTTTGAATTAAAAAAATGATTTTTTGGATAAAAAGTGCTGAAAAAAGACTGATATTGGGTTGAATGTAGTAGATGTGACAGGTGGTATTTAGATGTTTTTTTGATTTTACTTGCATTCATTTACTACAATATAAACCCATTTGTCATTTGCCCCTTTTTCTGAGATGACGTGGAATCCTTGTCATGTTAAGTAACTTTTTCAGAGTCTCTCAGTTTGAAATAAGAAGCTAAGGGGATCAAACCCAAGACTATCAGATTAAGTACATCAGCAATTCAGAGTCTTATCTCTCTGACCTAAACTGCCATTCTCCTATTTACATCTTTTGGTAAAGCAGTCTGGCAGCCATTGGAAACGGAGAATGACTTGCAGTACATAATAAATGCATATTCAACGTATTTATTAGGGTTATGGATAAGAAGATGCTGGGCACCATTAATTGCTTCTTTTTATGACAGCCAACATGTCACTTCATAATGTAGAGAGTAATTTCCAGTTTGCCAGGAAAGTTAATTAGCATTAAGGATAGGAGCACAGAAGTATACCTTTTCTTTACAACAGGAGATCAGGATAATAAGGTAAGTAGCATTTTATTTAACATTGTTCCCTTTTATGCTGCATTATAAGACTAGAAAAGAATTACTTGGAATGGGCCTTATAGTTTGTGCTACTCAGTGTAGCTGGCTCACCATTAAAGGTAGCTTGTAGTGATCGTGGATTTGCCTCCTTTTTATTTACTCTACTTTGGTCTCATTTTCAATTCTCTTTCTGCATGTAGGTAACACAGATTGGGCCATATGATGATATATTTAGGAAGTCATGCCTGCCATGTATTAAATGGATTTAACTAGTCTGGTTAACCCAAACATTTAGTCCAAGATTGCCATGGTGATGTATGTTTAACTGTTACAGCTTTACCAATCGTATCCATGTTTCGGTAGTGCAGAGAGTAATACAGGCACAAACACTAGCAGCACAATGTGGTATGATATATGTAGCAAGACTGAAACCAATCAATATTTAATTTCATTAGCTAGCTTCTCTTATCTTCATTATATCTGACAAAAATTGGTCACTTCTGGTAAGAAAAGCCTCCTATTTAGCAAAGTTAAGTGAGCAAGTAATGAATGAAGGATTACAGAGAATGGGTCTATGTCATATGATTGACTTTAGTTGAATTTAACATGATCAAACTCTTATGATCGACTATTTAAAAAGCCAAATGTATCCCTATTTGCTTAAATAGTGAATTGTCCTGAAATTGCACTTCAGTTGGGATCATGAAATATGATCTTCCCCCACTGTAGTGTGATTTCAGAGTTGGTATATATAATGCACAGGGGATGTGTGGGGTGCAGAGGGGCTTCCCCCCTGCTAAAATGCTGCTTTTGAATTTTTACTTATGTTTGACTTTTTAAATAGTCGATTGTATGAAATCTGATGATTTAAAAAGTTAATCATATGACATAGATCCACAGAGAGCAAAGGTGACATTTTCTGCAATGTGCAGATGCCCCAAATGAGATTAGTTTCTTCTCCTCAGTCCACTGAGTAGCAGGATAGGGTCTAGTTTAACCCAGAAACAGATTAAGCAGGGAATTATAGAATGCACAAATGAATGAAGAAAGATTACATCACAATGCTTTTATCTGCCATTGTTTATTATACTGCTGAATAGTAATTAACGTTCCACCTGGTACAAACACTGGGGCATATATTTACTTTTTTTTCCAAAAGCATGTCGCTCTGCATTCTGAGTTATACTGATGATGTCTCTGCTCTGACATATGCTTCACCATCAAGGATGAAACATTCTGCAATAATTAAGTAACCTTGATTATCAGGAGAAGATGAGCCCGTTCTCCAATGTGAATTTCCCCTTGGGCCACTTTTCTGGATTATATGAAATGAGTGCAGAATTGTTCAATCACATTCTGCAAATTTGGAGAATTAGTTATGGTCTGCCTCTCAGTTTAAAACTGAATCCATGGTATGTGAGTCAGGTCCCCACCAGTGAAACATTTGTAACTGTTTGCCTTCTGCTTGGAGGCCATGCTACTTGTCTAGGTCTATGAACATTTGTGCTGTGGCCTCTAATTTTCTGCATCATTCCACACATACCAGTAGGTATATTTATTCACCTTTGTATTATCCTTAGATGAGTGTATCTGTGTGTGTGTAGGGGAGAGGGCGAGTATGTGACTGCATCTTGCAAGAGTTTGGCATCACATACTTGTTCTCTTTCTTAAACTCGCTAACTGCTGGGAAACACTTCAGCTACCTTGTGTACCTGAAATGGTAAACATAGGCATCATATAAATGAGTAGAAATAATCTGCATAGTTATTTGTATGATGCATTCAATGAGGAAAGATGAGCATTTGTATTACATAGAAGTAGTAGTGTAGGCCAGTCCTCTACATATACAGTCAAGTTCAGTGGGGTAGATTATATGCTAGGGGTGCAAGAACCCTTATGAGGCATGCATAGCCTAAAAGACAGAAGAATTCCCCAAAATGTATTTTCTTTGTTCACTCCAAAGTCATCTGTGTGAACTTTTCATTGAAAGATGAAAAATCAAGTGGAACAAAATGTTATCAGAGATGTTTGAAAGTGTTTTTTATATGAAATAAAAAAAAAATCAGTTAAAGCCGCTTTAACCCACCACTCCATTCCAAAAACACACCTATCTTTTCTAATAAGAACGAAGCTTGTTTTTGGGAAGTATTCTATAAAGGATTACAGAGCGTTTACCTTTTGTTTTCTGATTAATGAGCTAAAGTAGTTCTTCCTTATCCCAAAGGGAGAATCTGTATCTTGAAGATTCATGTTGGATCTAACTAATGAAAGTGAACACCTGAGATTCATGAAACATTCAATATGTTCTTCCCGTTCAATTTGAAAAGAGTGTAGATGGAATCTATAGTTCAGAATATTGCTTACTGATATATGTTGCATTCCTTTATCCTTACAGATTTCTCAAGTTAAAATGGGCAAACAGCATTTTCAATCCATTGTGATACCTTGGTCTTGCATCGGAACCAAGAATTTTCACTAAGTGCCTTACCCTTGCTATAAGAGCACTCCTAGTGAGGAATAGGAAGGATTATCCTTATTTGGATGACTTGTTGATTAAAGCATGTTTTAGTCAACTGTCCATAGAGATGTATTACCACCAGATGGATGTTTGATCTAAGCACATTTTAATTGGCAGTTAATGGACAGCCACATTTGTAATGATCTTGTTTCTAGACTTCCTGGACTTTAATTCTAAGTATCAAAAAATCAGAGCTTGTCCCAGTACAGAGGAATACATTTTTAGGAACGGGTCTTAGTTCTACACAATAGAAAATTATCCTGACCCTGTTAAGGGTATAGGACAGAGTCTCTTCATTTTGTTGGGTAGTGCCCCAAACCAGTATTTCATTTTAGACCTTTCTAGCACTGTTAGATCTTTGTCAGCTAGTCCCATTTTGTAGCAGCATGCCAGACATTACATGAAAAAGTGCTGACATTGCCTCCAGAATTCCTCACATCTGATAGGGGAGTGTATAGATTAGAAACATCTGCAGATCCCTGTATTGGCAAAGAATATTGTGCCAGGATCCTGACTGCATCTGTCTCAGACTGTCTGGGGTGTGAGTGTGAAATACCCGACAATCCCAAGTAGGGTGGTCTCTTTTACCCAAGAAATATCTCATCATCTTGAATTAAATGCTTGTGGTCCTCTGATACTTGAAGTGTTCAGAAAACACATGCATGCAGGAATGGTATAGATAAACTCAGATGACTGAACTAAAATGCTGTACGTTACCAAGTAGGGCAGCACCAAATGTGATCAGCATTATTGTCTAGGTTATTGTCTACAGTTATTAGCATTGTCCATAGATTGTCTGTTAGACAAGAACAATCTCCTAGAAGGTACTCTTAACTGAGCCATTCATTTGGCGCTCAAATGATAGTTTTATTGTCAAAGCCTAAAAACTCATCTTCTTGGATGATCTCAAAAAAAGACCATCTTCTATCCCCAGAAGAAGCTCAGTTACTCATATTCTGCACAAAAATCCTCAACAGTCCTTCAATCAATTGGGAAATAATCGTTGCCTTGTTCCTTTACTCCAGTATTCCTTCAAAAAAAAATCTAGTTGATCTAACTGCACTATTTCAGCCCAGGCTACTTTGGCTGTCTGAGCTCAAAAAGGTAATAAACTGATCCACTTTACTCCCTGTCAGGAGTATCCTTATGTTTCAGCAACAAGGTTATCCATCACTATAATAACTTCACCTCCTACTGTTTGTACAGAATAATTCTCTTTCAAATCAATGATTTCCTTAGAACACCAGGAGGCCACCTTCTATGAAAATATATTTGCCAAAATGAACTTCTTTTAACTGAATTTAGCTTAATGTTGCATCAAATGTAACTCCTAGAGGTTCTAGACTGTGTGTGTGTGTCCCTCTCTCTAACTTTCTATGGGCCTTTTGAACTTCACTTAAGAAGCCTTTTTTCTGTCTTGTTAACCAGTGTATCTTTAGAGCCTTAGGTGTACAGTTTTAAAAAAAATTGTCACTTTCAACATTGATCTTGGAGTGATTTCTGGTTAAGTGACTTGCTCTGAGGCACAAACTAAGTACACAAATGCAGGCTGTGAAAATCAAACTTAGTTACTGCAAGTTCTAGATCTGGTAGCACATAGTCTTAAATGTGGGTCTATATTATTATACCGAATGTTTAGGATATTGAACACCTAAACATTGAACTGGTAATACCGATACTGAAAACTACGAGCAGTGCAGGGAAAGACTTCTGTTGGCCACAAAAAAAAAAAACAAATTTAAACCCAAATGAAGTGGGGGGCTTTACCCTTCATTACCACCTGACATGGGGGCTGTGCCCCCCACACACTCCCTAACTAAAAATACCAATTCTGAGATCGCTCTATAGTACACAAAATGGCAAAATCTGGCTAACGGCCAAGAGAAATCTTTCCCTGTGTTAAATTGGTAGTTTGTGGTTTTTTGCTTTCGGTATTACCAGTTCGATGTTTAGTTGTTCATTAACCTAAACATTCAGTCTGGTGATCTCGACCCCTTAAATGTTGGCACTGAATTGTATGTAAAGAGGTTTCTTACTAACATATTGCAGATAAAACTTCCAAAGAAATTCATTTATTCTTATTTGCTATCTAAATTTCATCTTGGAAAATATAATGAAACCATTGCCTGACCTAGTCTATTCAATTATTTTTTTCTTCGGGTAACAATGACTTAAAGTAGAACTTTATCAGAACTTAAAGCTGTTATGAGTTCAGAAGCATTCATGATCATGAATGAAGATTAGGTGGTATTTTAATAACCAACTTTTTGTGCCCAAGATCAAGTAATGTCAGAAATTCTCCAACTGAAAGGTCGTGATCCTTTCCTCCTACCCACAGCTGGAGTGTTTTCAAAATAGGATGTACCCTTCAAATCAATTGTTTACTTGTGTTACTAGAACAAAAAAAATGTAAGCTGAGACATCTGTTTGATTCCTTTGCAGCTATCAAGTTGGAAGCCACATTATGGAAACAAACTGTTTTCAGCATGAATGCTGGTAATGGCATTTTCTTCCTCCTCCATAGATGATTCTTTCCAGGGGTTCATTTGAGTGAATTCAATAAATGTAGTAGTGGATTCTGCTACTTTTGGATGAATCTCTTCTGTTGCCATTTATGAAGCAGTGACTCTTTCAGCAATCCACACTTTAACTTTCAGCTGCACAAAGAATTCTTGGTGTAGCCTCCATCCAGTTTCTAGAGGTATAGTTTAGTTCTTTACTTATTCAGCCAAATACTGTAAGGAGAGGGGCAACTACATACTGTAACAGTGATTACTGCTGCCAACCATTTGTTTGTCATCATTTAGTTTCACCTTCATAACCTTCCAAATCTTAATGTTTAGTCCCAGAGCAAAGACTGAGAAGAGAGTCAGTTGGACTGATGCTTCGCAGCCTTGCTCGTCACATGTTCACCCTCATGACAGTATGGTAGATTAAAAAGCTACTAGCCCTTAAAACCAGAAAACAGAGGGTAATTGTTGAGCCAAATAAATGGTGACCAGAACATTTGCATCTTTGTTTCATCTGTTTTTTTCTTCCACTCCAGCAGTATGCCATATTATTTTCTCTACAAAAGGGTCTTAAGGCAGAAGAACTTTATTCTTCTGATCTCCTGAAGGAAACCTGAGTAAGCACATTGGCGTTGAATAAGTCTAAAATCACCCACTATAAAGCTATTTTGCTTTTTTCCAAAGACAGTCAACTTTTTGTTTGTCATATTGCAAGATGGTAAAATAGTATAAATTACTTATAACATCTACCCTTAGATCCCTTAGATATTACTTTAACTGAATATTGATGTAGGATGGTATAAAATTTGCCTAGATCCTAAATCAGGTGCTGTAAGCCCAACAGGCCTAGCTTTTGTCATATACATTATCTCATGTGACCACACCCTGCAACTGAACTAAATTACAATAATAGTGTGAGAGATAAATGGCTTTCCAGCTGTCATGGAGTTGGCATTATAACCCAGTCATGCCTTGAATCATCTTATTGGTGACTGTAATAAACAACCGTATTTCCTAATCCTTTGAATCAGTTGTGGTTTGTGTTCACCTCAGTCTTCCATCATAGGGATAATTAATCCACTAACATAAGCTGCACCCAGCTACCTGCCCCAATTTCTCTTGCCATGAAGGTTTTAATTGTATAGCTTTGTTAAAACAAAGATTTATTAAAGCAGAGTACTGTTTAAGAGTTTATAATGTTTTACCTAGGGCATTTCTGTAAAGTCAGTTCTGTAGTACAGTTTCTCAGTAAATGCCTGCATCACGTATCAGAGCTGTGGCATTAGTGTAACATATTAATCGGATAAAACTGAACATTCTCACACTGAATAGGACGGACTCATTTTGTTTTAATGAATTCTCTTTCCTTGAGATTTTCTTGCTAATGCCATACAATCATAAAGTATGATTAGAGCACTCTGCATCTGTTTCTTTTTCAGACAGTTTCCAGTTTGAATAAGTCGAACAAATGTGCATTCTTTTAATAATAGTCAGAGTAAAATGTAACATGACTCTAATAGGTTACTAGCTATGTTTCAACATTTTCTCATGAAACAAGATATTCCACTATGAAGTTGTAAACATTTTAAAAATAGGATGTATTTTACTTTCTAGTGTCATGCATCTGCAAAGTCTAAATAAAATATTCTGATTTTTGTGACCTGTGATTCTTAGTTGCATAGTTCTCCAAAGTTATGCTACTGCAGTAGGTGAGAAGTGAGGTCTAAGTAGATTTAAACTAATATAGTTGTGTTTTACTTAAAAGAATACAGTTGGTAAATGTAACAGTGATTCAGTTTTATAAAGAAACTAATTACAGTTTCAAAAATTGTTTCATGAACTAAATTGGTTATTATATTGTAAATGCTGCTCAGAAGCTCATCTTGTCTAATTCTCTCTTACAAAATCTCAGGAATCCAGAAATGTGTCTCTTTCAGCTAATACTTCTGTAAAAGATTATGAAGATACTGTTCATGCAAAGGACACTGCAGGACTGTACTTGGGTAATTATTTCCGGTATATTATTGTTTTTATTGTATTGTGCTTTCTAATGTAAACAGCAAGAAGCCATCAAATAATATGCAATATGGATTTGGGTACTATGATATAAAACTTTTATTTATTTTTATATGTAAATGTATCAGAAGACTAACTGTGGTTTCTGTTTTTAGGATTTGTACCTATCAAAACTAAAAGCAGGCTGACAGCTATCAAAGGCCCGGTCCCTTGCCAATATCCTGTCAATAATGAGCCTTCAAATCTGCCAGATGCCTTCACTTCCCCAGTGACCCATTTTAAGCCAATCATCATTACACAGAATATAGCTTCAACAAGGTAATTATTTATTTTCAGCGTCTGCATACATTATCTTATAAATACTCTATCACACCCCAGAGAGAGCTTTCCTTCAGTCTTAAGACATTTTATTGGTTCTAGACCTGTAGCAGTATTTACAGAAATGAGTGTGCATACTTCTAAATGTTAAGACCTATTTATACTTGGATAATATTTATAATGTCTGTTATATTATCATTGCTTTTAATGCCAAGATATGTATAAAGAAACCATTAAAATGTACCTGGATATTTCTTTTTGATGCAGCTCTCTGTGTTGGTATTAAAAATATTTTAACAATATCTGTGAAGCAGTGAAATGCCACTTACTATTGAGTGTCTCATCATGGTAACAAAATTGTTAATGATTGTCAAAGTCTGCAAATGTGACAGCTGGAGCCAAAAACAACTCCTAAACATGGTTGTGTGTGGTAAATATGTAGACTATTTAGGTAAATTTTACCTGCTTAACTTTCACCTTGGCAGATAACTTTTCATAGAATAGTAAACGTTGATGGCTGTAGTGTGGAGTGACCCACCTCCATGGCCCAGAAACATCAGGAAAAGTGGAAAGCTGGTGTCCTACTATAACCAGTGGTCGTCTGCATCACTGCTTGCCCAACAGTGTCAAGGGTCATGAACAAACAAACCTTTTGGGTGATTTGTTGTGAACAAACAATGTAAGAATACAGTGTAGTATTTCTAATGAATTCAGAATAGGGGAAATGGGATATTTGATAAAAGTCATGACTGCAGTCTTCATTCTAATTTTTTACTCCTTTTGAAAGTACATCACTTTTGAATGCAATTGATATGCCATTATCTTGCCATACATTTCTTTTTTTATTTGTTTTATTGAGCAGTTAATTTGATTTCTTCAGGCATTAAGTAGTTATAGTAAGCAAAAGAAAATAAATGTACACACAGCTTCTACGTACAATGTAGTACATTCATTACTACCACATTTATATCTAAACTGACATGTACACATAGCTTCTACGTACAATGTAGTACATTCATTACTACTATGTTTATATCTAAACTGACATGTACACACAGCTTCTACGTACAATATAGTACATTCATTACTACTACGTTTATATCTAAACTGACATGTACACACAGCTTCTACGTACAATATAGTACATTCATTACTACCATGTTTATATCTAAACTGACATGTACACACAGCTTCTACGTACAATATAGTACATTCATTACTACCATGTTTATATCTAAACTGACATGTACACACAGCTTCTACGTACAATATAGTACATTCATTACTGCCACGTTTATATCTAAACTGACACTTTTGATAAATGATCTGAAAGTAAGTAAAATCTTTAGGTTTGCCGAGTTAAAATATGCAACTAACCTATATATTTTTTATTTTATTTGCAGTTTGTTGACCTGGAGAGTCCATTGGACTGAGATGAGCACTTTTTCAGTGGAGGTCCTGGGAGAAAAGCTCCATGTATATACATATAAAACAAAACAAAAATCAACATGAATTAATACAGAAATAATACAAAATAATATAAAAGTAGGATTGTCACAAATTAGTACAAAAATTACACAACTCTGTTATGCAATTGTAATACGAATGCAAATCAAATTGATGAAGTGATAGTAGCAACAGATCTTTATATTATATTTGTTCAAATGACTGTCTAAACAAACCAGCAGCACACGATCATTTGAACTCATCTGTTCTATTTTTTGCTTGGAAAATAGAATCCTAGAAAATTCCAAAACGTAGCGTCATTAAACCTGTACTTTGCAGCTGGAACATGCTAAAAGCTACAATGTTTTTTCTTCCTAAGTAAAATGGCAGCCGCAAACAATGTTATAATTTGGATATCTTCTTCAGTAACAGAAATTTATGGAATTATAGGTCTTTTTTCAGGGCTTATTCTTAGCGTAGTATCTTGAACACGTTTCATTTCACTACTGAGTCATGCAGTCTGGTTTTTGCTTTTGTACACCCCTCTGAGTGGAGACTGACTTGTGTTTTAATACTCGCCCCCTGGTATCACACAGCAGATCTTCCATATAAGTGACATTAACCTGTGCCTGCCTGTTTGCTGCTTCAAACGTATTTGCTACAATACCACAATCTCTGTTGATGAGTTGTTCAGTTGCCACTTTGCTTTTCAATTGGTGAGTGTTAAAAAATGTGTTGTTGACACACACAGATATTTAGAGTATAGTAATTTTTCCCCTCTGGACTGTGTGTAAGTATACATTATAGTAGGCAGTGACCGTCTGTCTTAATGCTGTTCGACTCAGGACTCTGTAACTTATAAACTTGAACAAGCCTGTTTCTACACCATGGAACCAGGGCAGTTGCTTTTGATGCTGGAGTGACAGTTGTGTACAACAGACATTAGACACGGAACAAACGTGAAGACGGTGAACAAAACTTCAGGTTTAGTGCTAGGAACGGACTGACCTAGAAACAGTTCGAGTAAGAACTGCTAAATGTTTTAAAAAGACACAAAGACAAGAAGACTAAACCCTTTATATTTAAAAAAATTAATAAATGGATTTAAATAAAATATATTAAAATGGGAAAAATATAAAAATTTAGAAAATGAGGAGGTTAAAGAGAAAAGGACATAAAAATCAGGAAATGGCAAGTAACGTTAGAAAAGTCGTCGACAGCAGGGCTTTATTCCTTCAAATAAGTGAGAAAGGCCTAAGCAACAGGTAGAAAGACAGCGAAAAAAGGAAAGGAAGGATGTAAAAACTGTACCTTCATGTTGTAATTCTGATGGCTAGAAGCATCTCAATAAGGAAGAAACATCTGCATGTATTAATGAGCAGGGAAATGCCAAGTGTCCTTCACTGTTAAGTCTTCAAGGCTTATTCATCTGTTAGGGAGTCAGCCAGTTGTTTTTTCTATCTTGTCTGCTTTAAAACTCACTCATGTTTCTTCAGGCAGAGATGAAACCTTGAAAATGATTCACTGATCGTGTTTTGTTTACAGAAGTCCTTCAGGTCATAAATTTATAAGAGAAAAAATCTCTTTGCCTTCAGCAGGCATGTTTTCTCTGCATGAAGCAAAGCCACCTAGTCCTTGGGTTTAGACCTGTTGCTATTAACAAAGAGCAAAACTAGTCTGTTTAGTCTAAAATTCCCAGCAGCTGCACTATCTCACCATGCACTGGACTCTGAGGAAGGTATATTATTCACATAGACTTTTGTGTTTCCAAGCTACTGCTGCTTCTAGAAGAAGAAATCACTTTCTCACACTTAAATATTTGTCCAAGTCCCCTTCAATAAACACATCACACTGAATGACATTTGACAACCTTAATTAAAACTTCCATAACATAGCTTTGATCCTCTAACGTATTTATTAGAACTAGACACAATATAGTCTGTTCTAAACACAGCATAAACATCCTTATAATGTTAATCAGGGCAGTGTACCTACTCACCCTGTCCCCCAGTAAGCAACATCCATACCTTTGTTCACTTTACTTATGAAGCAGCATCCAATACTCTCTTCATATCCCATTTACCCAGTAATCACCGTCCATACCTGTACTCGCTTACTTTCCTTATGAAGCAGTGTCCCATCTCACTTCATACACCATTCATTGAATTACCTTCCACCAGATAAACACCATCCTTAGCTTCGCTTGTTATCTATTCAGCAAAGTTCCTCCAGCTGCTCATTTTCCTTTACCCAAATCCTTGAAAAGAACCCAGACATCAGAGGGGGGAACAGAAGAGGGCAAAGCCTGTCCCTGTTCTCCACCAACCAGTCTGACCAGGCTGTCCCCCCCCCCCCCTCCTGCCCAAAATTGTTCAATCAACTACCTCCCTTAAAGGGAAAAGTTAAGCCATACATCATTCGGTTGTACCCATCATCTGTAAAGTACATTAGTACCCTGTCATCAACCTCACGCTTTGGCATAACACTGATACACACACCTATATGACACTAAGTAAATTAGGATTACCCGTGAGCCCATTATACCACAGCGGAACAGCCACTCGCAGATAATACATTGCCTTTTAGCCCACTTCCTTCAAGCCAGTAACCATCGCTCCACCTTTTATGAATGACAAGTGCCACAGAAACTATAACCCCCTTGAACTCAAATCTGCACCCAGTCAAAGAAAACTCTTAGCAAGTCTCGACCTGGGACCCTGTCAACTAAAGCATAGCACAATAGCCTAGCAAACTACACAGCTCTGGATGTGCAGAAAACCGATTACTGCAGGGAAGAGCCTAACTCCAAAACATTAATGACCTAACACTAAGTGCCAGAAAGCCAGAACCCCCTCTAAAACTTGCTTATGCCCCACAATGACATACTCAACCTTACACCCCTCAATTCACTCACTACCAAATGGCAATTAGGCTTCTATCACTGATATAACAAAGCTCCCTGCTCCCAAAATATCAAGACCCTCCTACCTACACTGCTTCCAAAACCATCCTTACAAAATTCCTGCAATCATAATTGAAATGGTTATTGTAGTACTCTCATCTAAACCCTAACCTAGCATGAAACATTACAAACACCTACCCAGCTCTATGAACTATATCAGCTTCCCGTCCAGATCATGGTACCTCTACCACGCAGTATCCTGAACTGCTAACTGTAAATGTATCCCAAAAGCTCCGCCCAAATCTGACATGCCTAACTGCGTACTTACCATATTAAGTTTAGACACTGCGAATGAAGGGGAATTTCAATACCAAAATTCTACAAGAAGTCAACTAGTGACTTCTATACCACCTATAAACTCTGGATTATTGGAATAGCAGTTAATCAGGCCTACAAAGAACATTTCCATAAACAAGCAGTACAATAAATCCCCGTGCAATCACTCTAACCCAAATAGTTTAAACATAAAATCATCATTGCCTAAAATGTGACCTTGGCAAACCCTCCAATTGGCTGCTTTGATCTTCAAATGGCTGTACGCAAGACATTAAACTGCAAAGAAATCTTAGATGCTGAAACTTTAAGTATCACCCTGCCCAGTACCTCTCAAGTACACCCAATCTTGAGGAAGGTCCCCCACCCTGTCCTAAAATCATGTTCCTTAAAGTTCCATATTGAAAAGTCTGGCCCCATTCCATTTTAGATATATAAATGGGAATTTAGCCAAGCTTACCAGAGGCCTAAACTAGTGACCTAGAGTACCCCTTATCCTATGATTGGACTCCACCCCACCCGTGAAAACCCCACTCTCACCTTAAACAATGCTCTCCCTGGATTACCATGACTCAGCATGCCTCTCCTTCAACTTGCCCCTACCCTACATTGATAAACTCCAACCCTGGTGTGTCATCATTAGCATAGACTTATGATACCTTGTGCTCCACTCCCGCAATTAAAACACCCCCAAATTCAACATCCAGTACCTTCAAAATCATTTGACACACATGGACCCCTGCTCGCCATGCAGTCCTCCTCCTGTGACCACTGCTCGCCGTGCAGTCCTCCTCCTGTGACCACTGCTCGCCGTGCAGTCCTCCTCCTGTGACCCCTGCTAGCCGTGCAGTCCTCCTCCTGTGACCCCTGCTAGCCGTGCAGTCCTCCTCCTGTGACCACTGCTCGCCGTGCAGTCCTCCTCCTGTGACCACTGCTCGCCATGCAGTCCTCCTCCTGTGACCACTGCTCGCCGTGCAGTCCTCCTCCTGTGACCCCTGCTCGCCGTGCAGTCCTCCTCCTCCTCCTGTGACCACTGCTCGCCGTGCAGTCCTCCTCCTGTGACCACTGCTCGCTGTGCAGTCCTCCTCCTGTGACCACTGCTCGCCATGCAGTCCTCCTCCTGCGACCCCTGCTCGCCGTGCAGTCCTCCTCCTGCGACCACTGCTCGCCATGCAGTCCTCCTCCTGCGACCACTGCTCGCC
The DNA here is from genome assembly GCF_019279795.1 of Protopterus annectens. NCBI lineage: Eukaryota > Metazoa > Chordata > Ceratodontiformes > Protopteridae > Protopterus > Protopterus annectens. The sequence goes on from NC_056748.1 coordinate 1,077,899,741, forward strand.
GTGCAGTCCTCCTCCTGTGACCACTGCTCGCCGTGCAGTCCTCCTGTGACCACTGCTCGCCGTGCAGTCCTCCTGTGACCACTGCTCGCCGTGCAGTCCTCCTCCTGTGACCCCTGCTCGCCGTGCAGTCCTCCTCCTGTGACCCCTGCTCGCCGTGCAGTCCTCCTCCTGTGACCACTGCTCGCCGTGCAGTCCTCCTGTGACCCCTGCTCGCCGTGCAGTCCTCCTGTGACCCCTGCTCGCCGTGCAGTCCTCCTCCTGTGACCCCTGCTCGCCGTGCAGTCCTCCTCCTGTGACCCCTGCTCGCCGTGCAGTCCTCCTCCTGTGACCCCTGCTCGCCGTGCAGTCCTCCTCCTGTGACCCCTGCTCGCCGTGCAGTCCTCCTCCTGTGACCCCTGCTCGCCGTGCAGTCCTCCTCCTGTGACCCCTGCTCGCCGTGCAGTCCTCCTCCTGTGACCCCTGCTCACCGTGCAGTCCTCCTCCTGTGACCCCTGCTCACCGTGCAGTCCTCCTCCTGTGACCCCTGCTCGCCGTGCAGTCCTCCTCCTGTGACCCCTGCTCGCCGTGCAGTCCTCCTCCTGTGACCCCTGCTCGCCGTGCAGTCCTCCTCCTGTGACCCCTGCTCGCCGTGCAGTCCTCCTCCTGTGACCACTGCTCGCCGTGCAGTCCTCCTCCTGTGATCTCATTGTGCACCACTCAAGAGATGGAGACCTCCACTGCAACAGCTTCTATACGTTTTTGAGTTCCCCCACCGCCGGTCACCAAACAATATCAACTCAAATTCCGTTCTGCAATAAAAAAAAAAAAAAAAACACAATAAATATCTTGACTTTACATACAAGAAATAAAACAAAATTCCCCAATCCCTATAGCTAGAAACGCTGCAGCAACACCTTGGCACTATGAGCCCCACCTTTACCTTCTTTGAGAACTGTGTTTAATTAATAATCCCCCCTCATTCTCACCCTCACCCTCACCTTAATCATACCTTTCAACTGTTCAAAGCAAGAAATCTGGCCAAGGTCATGACTACATACAGGCATTACCTTTAGTGAGAAGATTCACACTGTGAATGCTCTGCAGCAACCATTAACCTTTCTCGGACCTGGGAATAGTCACAGCTTCAGCCGAGTGGAGCACCTCAGAATCATTATGTTATCCGGAATGCACCTGCTGATGTGAAACTATTTAAGCCCCATCACTGTCTTCAGTTACTATATACCATTTGCCACCCCTTCCCAACAGTGACAGTAACTGAATGAAAGTATCCACCTCTAAATCAGGAATGTCTGTGACAATCCTAGACCAACTGGGATACCAAGCGACCGATTAATAACAAAACAGTTCCTCCCATTATCATTTTGCGAGACATTTTTACAATGTTGCATATTGATACAATATTCAGAGTTGCAACTGGATTAATGAGAATTATAAAAGTAGGATGAAACATGAGGCTGATAAAAGTTAGGCTACACAGGTAAAATGTAAAACATGCATTCAAACAAAAAATGTAATTAAATTCATAAAATTACATATGTACATAAGAAATCATGAATCCAAATCCATTAACACTATATATAGATATATATATATATATATATCATTATCATATTTTACAGCACGATCCATTTTCTCCTATTAAATGCATTAATCTCTCTACTGGGTACACCAGCCTACTTTAAACATTTAAATGGACCTTGGATCACAGATTAATTTCAGGGCATAACATTAAACAGGTGTATAAAGGTTCAAAGAATAGCAGCAAAGTGTACCAAAATGAATGGACAAAGGTACAAACAGAGACAGCTGGAAAACGTCTGCCCACAACCCAGCAAGCAAAGTCTCTGTCCAGTCCAGCAGAATGAAACCTCAAACATTGCTGACCCACATACCACATTGCCAACCCATAACACTCAGTAGCAACCCCCTGATGAACACACCTTGCCCACCCATCACAGACTGCATCACAACCTTGCCAAGAAAAAGAAAGTTTCATAGTGATACAAACCAAAGGGAGGCGAAGAGCAAAACAGGCCATTTGGCCCCAATCGCGAAACTAAATCTATAGTGATGAGTGTGAAGTGAACCAAACCTGGTGCGATGCCCTATGTAATTCCGAACTGGCCTTAGTCCCGTACCTCTCAACTTCATGGAGCAAGAACTCTGGACAAAGCCCAGAATAATGGAGGAACAACCCCCCCCCCAAAATAAAGATGGATTTTAAATATTAGAAACTGTAAAGTTACTAGAACAACCAGATTTATGTTAGCATGTGTTTTCTGTAGTATATCAGTCCCGAAACTTTATAGGGAGTGCTGTCAGAAAGCCCATACTGTAAGTCTGTTACGTGTACGCTAACCTAACTTTGCCTCTTACTGGCCCGATTTTGCAGAATGGCAATATTTTGAGTCATATTTATGGTCTGTTCTTCAAAATTCTGTTTATTTATATATATATATATATATATATATATATATATATATATATATATATATAAATTTCCTACAGTGAATAGTCATATACATGTAGATTTCAGCAACTGCCTGCAAACACACGTGCTGCTATTCTGGTAACAGTATAAGTTGATAACACGAACTCCGATCCTGTTAACAGCCAGCAGATGGAAAGAGGATTTATTACTCCACCCCTCTCATAACCCGCAAAACAGTCTGACAGAAGGCTCGCAGTCCACCCCCACCAACAAGCAGCTCTTAACACCACCATCGAATTACAACACCATTAACCAACCATTCCACTGAGCTTTCTTCGGTCTCCCACCCTTCACCAGACGCCCATGACTTCTTCAATTCACTCACACCAATCCTGCACCACTGGGAGCGATACAACCCCTCTCGCCTGACAGCCACCACCGATCTGCACCATCAAAGCCCCAAACACTGCCAGATGCAGGTTTGGAATCCCAACTCCCCCACCATGAACAACCAAACAAAGTACAGAAACAACATTGACAGCAAACTGACACCGAAGCACAAAGACGCAACCACAAAACCTTCCCAGCGTAATGAAGCTCACAAGATGAAGTTGTTGGGAGAACAGTCTGCCAAACTCAAACACCACCCCCTCAACATTGAACATCCACAGCCATCATTAACCAATTACTTGCCTCACCTACAAAACTCCAAGCTGGAACTGCCCATATACCCAGGTTCCCAACTGAGTCGAATGTCCGAAAGATACCATCTAAACAAGCAAGCACCTCAAACAGAGCTCAGCAGGAAACCTCAACTGCAGCCAAGACCCTCACCTATCCAAGTGATGACAATTCAATTCCAAGCACAAGCAAGCCAAGCCATCCACCCACAAGGCCCAGTCCAGCAACATGTGTGCCCAGTCATTCCACTGCCCGCAAACTGGCAGAAAAGAGCAGCAAAATGTTATCCACGCACATGAAAGGGGTGTGCACTGGCAACAAGGTCCCAGTGGATCCCCCCAACCCCCCTCTTCTTTCTTTTTCCTTGCTTTGTCCTCCTTTCATGCCTGGGCACAACCAGTTGTGATGCACAGCACGAGGCCCACCCACAGCACCTGAACTGCAACCAGGCTATCTCCCAGCACCACAATTCCAGGCAATGCAAGGAATGCAAGCAAGGCCACACTCCCTCTCCACAGCACCCAGCACACCAAAACACCAAAACCTATGTCCTGTCCAACCCAACCAGCAACCAAGGAGCAGAATAATGGAAAGAAAAAAAAAAACCCACCCAACACTGCCCATCCCACCACTATCAACCCATGGCCTACCTGGTCCCAAAACACCCAAGGTCGTCTCGGACAAAGAACTTGCCTTAGCCAGTTCATGCCAAAATGTGATTGCTTACCCGGCTACACTTGTCTAAACCCCTTAAGCCCCTCCCCACCCTTATCTCATTTCCTCCCAATCATCCCTCCCTCCCTCTATTTAACCCTTTCGCCTCCCCAACCCAACTAACCCCCACTAATATATCACTCTAACCCCTCTTGAAGATGTCCCAGGACAATTTGGTTTGTTGCCAAACCTCATTTATTTAAAGAATGAGACATTTAAGTGAAACAGAATCCTTTTTGGATACATTCACTGATTTATATGATCAGCAGCTATATCATCCCACCTTTTATCCCCAAAGAATTTTTTGGGAGAATGTGCATTTGTTGAGAGTTTCATGGTTGAGGTCCCAAAAAATGTTTACATTTCAATGAAAGAAAGAAACAGCCTTGGACTATACAGTATCCACTTGATTTTTTTCAGGGCTATACTAAAGATGTTGCAGTATTCTTCACCTAAAGGATTCCCTGCCCAAAGATAAACCATCATCTGACCAGTTTATCAAAGCCTCCAGCTCTCCAGGCACTGTCACATGTATCCTCCCTCCATTCAATGTAAGGCATAAAGAGGACACCTGGATGCAAATAAATGGAAATTCTTTGTCAGTCTGAACGCCAATACTGGACATCAGTCCAAATGCTCTTCCACTGTGCTGGTTACCAAGCTGTGTTTTTATTTATTTATTTTTTTTTATAAGTGCCCTGCTGGAGTTTTTTTTTTTTTATTAATGTTTGTCATTGTGTTCATGTTATCCAGAAAGGGAAATGTAAGTGTGGAAGGCAGATTCTCCATGAAGACTGTCACAACCAGTGTCATTTTTGTTTGGTGCTTCCCGTGATTATACACAGTCATCTGTGCTTCACATGATCATACAAAGCCACCGGTGCTTCACATGATTGTACGCAGTCATCTGTGCTTCACATGATCATACAAAGCCACCGGTGCTTCACATGATTGTACGCAGTCATTAGTGCTTCACATGATTGTATGATTTCTAAAGGGCCACCCCTAATATTAGGTATTAATTGATCTAACACCCAAAATGTAAAAGTATGTGCAAGAATTAGAAATTGAATTAGAGAAGTTAGAATTGCTATGGCAGATCAGACTGTATTCATATAATTGGCCAGGCTTAAATGATATGTGCTCTATAATGGCCTTATTAAAACTTAAAAGCCTTAGTAGATAGGAACTTTATTGGAATAATGTTATATGGTATTATTATTTTTATATATGTATATACACTTTTTGGATACATATAGACATTTAGACTTTAGATTATGGTTTTTCATACAAGTAATTCATGACTTGTAATTTTTTTTGTTGCTGCTTAGTTGTTTATAACAGTGTTTTAAATATAGATTTGTATAGTAATATATTAATGTTTTGATGTAATATTGTGTTGCATATATTTCTCAGTATTTTATATAGTGATTAAAATTTTATTACAAAGCATGCTTTTATGATTTAGTAATATGCCTTTAATGTGCTTTACATTTCAATTGATGCATCAGCTGACTACAAGCTTTTGGTATTTATATGTCACTTTAACTTCTGTTCCACATCTAATGAAGTTTGTATATGCTACGTACAAAAAGCGCTTAAGTTTAATAGAATAAACGGGTTATTCTTCATTTTTGCCTGGCAATTCGTTAATTTTAATGGTGAACTTTTAGTCTCCTATCCGTGATAGAGAATGGGTTCACTCTACATCAGTACCGTGATTGGGGAACGAGCGATCTCCAGCAGGGTATTAATGTAAAGTAATGGGCTTACTGTACATCAGTACCCTGATTGGAGAGTTAGCGTTCTCCAGCAGGGTATTAATGTAAAGTAATGGGCTTACTGTACATCAGTACCCTGATTGGAGAGTGAGCGTTCTCCAGCAGGGTATTAATGTAAAGTAATGGGCTTACTGTACATCAGTACCCTGATTGGAGAGTGAGCGTTCTCCAGCAGGGTATTAATGTAAAGTAATGGGCTTACTGTACATCAGTACCCTGATTGGGGAATGAGCGTTCTCCAGCAGGGTATTAATGTAAATTATACAATTCCTCCCGTAAAACGTGCACGCTGATTGGCCAGCCCAACCAGCGTGCCCATTGCAAATCCCTCAATATACTAACGGAAAAAGGTCCGGTCGCCCGGACTTTTTCCATAAGTATAAAACACTGTGTCGCTATGTTAAAAGAGTTTAACATAGCGACACAGGTTTAAAAAAGCAACGGAGATCTCCATTGCTTTTTTTAAAGCTGTCTCGCTATGTTAAACTCCTTTAACATAGCGACACAGTGTGTAAAAAGCAACGGAGATCTTGCGATCTCCGTTGCTTTTTTTTAAAGCTGGCTTGATATATTAAATGGGTTTAACATAGCGAGACAGCTTTAAAATAAGCAACGGAGATATCCGTTGCTCATTTTAAAGCTGTCTCGCTATGTTAAACCCATTTAACATGGCGAAACAGTGCTTTTGCCCACAGCTCTGATGTACTGCGTAGGCATGCGCAGTACATCAGAACTGCCGCAGAATACCAGACAGCTGCGGAAGGGCAGTAAAGAGGCATTATACAATGCCATTATTTAGGAAAAGTAATTATTTCTTTTCTTAAATAATGTCATTGTATAATAGCAATAACCCACTTCTGGGTGTGGGTAATGCTGTATTTACCCACGGTTGGCTTTGTTTGGTCCCTGGACCAAACTACGCCAACCGTGGGTAAATCCAGCATTACCCACACCCAGGCATGGGTTATTGCTATAGTAATGGACTTACTGTACATCAGTACCCTGATTGGGGAACGAGCGATCTCCAGCAGGGTATTAATGTAAAGTAATGGGCTTACTGTACATCAGTACCCTGATTGGTGAACGAGCGATCTCCAGCAGGGTATTAATGTAAAGTAATGGGCTTACTGTACATCAGTACCCTGACTGGAGAATGAGCCATCACCAGCAGGGTATTAATATAAAAGTAATGGGCTTACTGTACATCAGTACCCTGACTGGAGAACGAGCGTTCTCCAGCAGGGTATTAATTTACAAGTAATGGGCTTACTGTACATCAGTATGCTGATTGGAGAGCGAGCGATCTCCAGCAGGGTATTAATGTATAAGTAATGGGCTTACTGTGCATCAGTACCCTGATTGGAGAATGCTTGTTCTCCAGCAGGGTATTAATGTACAAGTAATGGACTTACTGTACATCAGCACCCTGAATATAGAACGAGCATTCTCCAGCAGGGTATTGATGTACAAGTAATGGGCTTACTGTACATCAGTATGCTGATTGGAGAATGAACGTTCTCCAACAGGGTATTAATGTACAAGTAATGGGCTTACTGTACATCAGTACCCTGACTGGAGAATGAACGTTCTCCAACAGGGTATTAATGTACAAGTAATGCCAGCTGAAAAATGAATTCGCCACTTTGCTTATCAAGGTGCCTTGGAGCTCAGACTGAGAAAAACGGAATGGTCGCCATTATTTTATGCTTGCTAAGCAGAACTTTTGCTGTTAAGTGAGTATAAAATAAAAGTTAAAAAAAAGGTGTGTGTGTTTGTGTGTGAAAGTGTATGCTTGTATGAGTGTGAGAGAGATCAGTTAAGCTGCTGTTTTACACAGGCTGCTGTTTGAGAGAGAGGGAGAGTGTATGCGTGTATGAAAGAGAGGATCATGTGTACGTGTATTTATGATGCTGTCTACTTGTGTGACTGAATGCATGTATGAAAGTAGAAATGACTGTGTGCATGTGTGTGTGCACGTGTGTGTGACAGTGAGAATGATCTTGTGTGAGTAAGTGCACGTATGAAAGCAGAGAAAACTGTGCGAGAGAGATTGATCTTGTATGAGTGAATGCATTTACAAACGCTGTGTTGTGTAAGAGAGAGCGAAAAGGGTCTGCCTGAAAAATAGTTTTACTTACTTTTTTTCTTAAGTACTATATTATTTTTTTAATGTATTTTTGATATGAAATGCTTACTCCAAGACCATTAACATACACTACTGAAAGTTTGAATTATTAGACAGAAAAACTATTTTATATCAAAAATGTACAAAAAAAATAATGTAGTACTTTAAGTAAAACACAACAATTTTACAGGGAGCCTATTCTCTAAGCACAATAAATGCCCTCCAGGGTGTGTGTTAGTGTAACACCCTTCCAGGAGGAGTCCTGTGGCACTGGGACTCGTAACACTCCTGGGTGTGTGTTAATGTGTAACACCCTTCCAGGAGGAGTCCTGTGGCACTGGGACTCGTAACACTCCTGGGTGGGTGTTAATGTGTAATTAACACCCTTTTGGGAGGAGTCCTGTGGCACTGGGACTCGTAACACTCCTGGGTGGGTGTTAATGTGTAACACCCTTCCGGGAGGAGTCCTGTGGCACTGGGACTCGTAACACTCCTGGGTGGGTGTTAATTGCACATGAACACATACCGTGTCCGGCATTATTGCTTTACTTTTGACTGAGCTTCACAATGTTGCCCTTGTCTGATGAACCTATCAGGAAGGGGAAGCAGGTAGGACAGTAGTGAGATTTCGCGGAGGCAATGTGTATATCAGCGTAAGGGTGCTATGACAGCAGCCTTACGACTGTGATGGGAGATGTCTGACAAACACCACATGCTTTAGCCAGGGCTGGGTGTGCATATTAGTCAGTATGTATTGGGACTGGTATTATAAGAAGCCACCACTGGCTAATGTGCAGATCAGGGAAAATGCCAACAAAAGCAACTCGGATGGCTGCTTGGATGATAGCCTCGTAAAGCTGGCTGTTGTCCTATAGGGGCATAATTGGGCCAAAAGACACTTGCTTGATAAACGGAACAGGTAGGCAGACTGGTAACAGAGGGAATAATGGTTGGCAGGCAGAGAAGCTTAAAAGGAATAATAGCAAACAAGGTGTGAAATTTGAAAGAGTCTTGTACGATTACATACAAAACTGTCAGTGGTTCAAAACCAGACATGCTAACAAGAGTAAAAGGCACTGGTGTGTCTGTGTGTCTTTCTGTGTGTTTATAAGGTAAATAGATTGCACAAAGTCTGGTTTACACCTGCATATATTACAGTAAATGAGTATTTCTGGGAGAATAATGAATTGTGACAGAAGGCCCTGTACACCATTGTTAAGCTTTGTGATTCCCCCTATAATGCCCACCCTGGAGGGCATTATTGCCCTAGACAATGGACTTATCAGTTATGTTGTTTGACATTTTTGTTTATTAGTATATGCATTTTATTATACCTTTGCTGTAATATAGTTCCCTCAATTAATATTTCAAAGTCACTTTAACATATGTATTTGTTAGAGGAAGTATTTCTGATTTCAAAATAAGGTGATAACTGTTTAATATCAACACAAGTGAATGCACACACACACACACACACACACACACACACACACACACACACACACACACACACACACACACACTTGCTTTGCCTTTATAATTTTTGTTTTTTCCCCATCTCAGTAAATGATCTTTTTAAGCTGCACTTAGCAAGGAGAAGGTAAAACAGCAAATCACTGTAACTAACTGCTTCTACAGTTACTTTGTTGACATTATTACTTATTTTTTTTTTCTCTTTTACACTCCATATGCAGCAAAGCTGTATTTTGCAAGCATAAAAAGATGTCTGTTTCTTTTCCCCACTTGGTGCTTCCTATCAGCTTAGTATTCTACCAAGAAGTTGTGAATTCCTTTAGTAATATTTGTACAGTAATACCCCATTGGAGAATATCTATTCTCTAATATGATAATGTACATTTTGCCCATCATTCAATAAAGTATTAAATGATGACATGCAATAAATCAAATATAGTGCAAAGATTAATTTCAAGATCTGGTTAACCTGCATAGTTAGTGTACTTAGAAAAACAAATGTGATGCACAAAAACATCTGTATTTACTCAGTTACAGATGTGTTGGTTTTGACAATGTACTTGTGCAGTATTTTTAATTTGATGGCAAATAATACAATACTCAGATTCAATTGAAGCAAGGACTATAACTTTGGAATCCTAACAGAAGGGTCTACTTAAGCAATGAAAGGGAGTAGTGGTAGAATAAGAAAGTCAGATTATTAAGAGCTGAATTAAACAGAACTCAAGTAAATCTTACTAAGGTTCTCGGTGTAGGAAAAGGTAGATGAAGATGAAATGGCCCATTGTATGGCAGGAATCGTGTTTGCTCTTTACAGGAAGTTCCAGTCATGGAAAGTGAACCACAGAATTACAAATTTTATTTAATGCTGCTAATAAATGGTAAAACTTTCATAATGATCTATATGAGTTAAGAAGAAATCTAAACTTGGCTACAAACGTATGGCACTGTCTTCACCTGTGATGTTTCTAGCCTTCGCTGTTAATAGATAAGAACTTTTGTAACCTGCTCCTAAAAATGTAACCATTGCAAGTGTCTTATTGTGTATCACAAAGGATAACAAGGGTCCTATCCAGGAACAAATGCATATAATTTGGAAAATGATTCTATTCGATAATAGTGGAAACAAAGGATAGCAACATGTAAATGACACATTTAAATGTACTAAATAAGGCCTCAGTTTTATTGAAATTTACAGGAAGACCACAGACTTAAACAAGTCATTCATTTTCTCTAGGTAATAAGTTAAGAATAACATGCTTTAAAGAGCATAATTGTTTGGTATCCAAATTGCCATATTAGCTGCATAAAATTGTACATGTACCTGGAGGTGAATTTTCAAAGGACTGTAATAAAAGCAAAAAATAACAGTGGGCCAAGCACAGATCCTTGTAGTACACCTACAGTAATTGAAGGAGTTGTATATTCCAGTAAGGAAAAATAGAATATCATAGAATAATTTAGTATCTTCTGGTCAGAGTTAACTCAGTTCAAGCAAAGCTGAACTTAGTCGCATTTTATGGGATTGTATACATGTTTCTTTTACATCTTGTTATGGAAAGATTGTATAGTTGGTCCATTACACATTGGAGAAGTGGAGATGGTATAGAGAAGTTTGGAATAACAGGAGTTATTTACAACCTGTATATGTGATATCTTAAATAATCAATTATGATTTGTTGAGACTAGTAACAGTTGTTTTCAGCTTATGGAGATATTTTGCTGCCTTTGTTTTTGGGCAAAAGACAGAGAAAGAAATGTCTCCTGATCAGTACTCACAGGAAAAGCAGCAGAGTGTTAAACTCACTATTACCCATTAAAATTGTATTTTGTAGGGGGCAAGCCCCATCCCATATCCTCACACACCCCCTACTATACTGACGCTGAGATCACTGTGCTCATAGAAAGGGAAATTTTCTGTGAAATGGTAATTTGAGATGTTTTAGGACTTGCACTTTAGGGTTTTAAAATACAACTGGAAGCCAATTTATTTCAGGGTGCAGCATCTTCTGCATTAATCTTTTTTTTTTTTTCTTTTTAAAGTCAGAGTTTGTTTTTTTTTTTGTTTGTTTTCCAGTTCGTTTATTTTGTAATGTATGCCATGCTTGGAGAAACACTGCTGCATTTCTGTGATGTTCAGTTAACCCTCCATTTTTATCGTAGGATTGTTTTAAAAGCTAAATAAATGATGTGTTCTTTGCACTTTTTCTTCAAGTGAACTTTTTTCCAAGAACTGATGCGTGGATTCATGTTGATTCATTAAAGGCAGCTTAATAGAACACAATAAATACATGCATAAATAAAGCAGTTTGCCAAAACCCCACCTTCAGCCAACATTCAAAGATTTATCTTTTTTGTAGGGGGGTACTCCCATCCCCACACCCTGGAATTATATATGCCAACTCTGAGGTTTCACAACAGTAGAGAAAAGGGTAATCTCCACTTTTGAAAAAAGTGATTTTGGGGAGCTAAATGTGATTTATTTGCTTTCACCAAAACTGCATTCAACAGGATGACATGGCCCTGTAGTATATCATGCAAAAAATATCCATTTCCTTATTCTAGCTACTCAAGAGGTATGATGGACCTATTGGCATGCTTCAAAGAAACAGTAGACCTACTGCCTGTACAATGCACAATTACTGCCTTTAGTAGACAGCTTACAATGTCAGAACAGTCGCCTTTTGTCATATGGTGAGAAGAGTTGACTTGTGTTCTAAGTATTTAATATGTATAACCCATTCCCTTGCCATAATTTAAACATTGAGGTACCTGAGAAAAAGACAAAGGCTAGAAAAAAGATGTCATTGGGCAGGAGACAGCTGCAACTGTTATGTTGCACAGTTTTAGATTAAATGCAAATGTCTGCCAGCCAGTGCGACTGATCTTTTATCTGATTTTTGAATACTAAAATGTGCAAGACTATTCATATTTATCTTTGACAGTATTTCTCATTCTTTAAATGCAAAATAATAAATTCAAAAAGTTCCAAATCGAGGACTTTTTTTTTAAATACTTGTAGTACTGAGGGCTTGCATCAGCATGAGTTTTATGAGATAAAATTACTGTACTTATTCGGTGACTGTCATTATTCTTTTAATGTGATTCATCACCTTTATTAAAGAAATCACAATTTTAGGAGTGAAAGGGCAATATTTTGAGTTAAAATCAGTGTTATCTCCCAAAAATAATGGACAGTTCAGAGATACACTTTTAAGTCTGGTCACAGATGAGAAGAGGGTAGGTGACTAGAAAACTGACAGGAATATCTACTATAAGTATGAAGACATGAGACTGGTAACGATTAAATATTTTCGTCAGATGCCAGATGGTGTGTATAACCGATGGCCAGTGTTAATGTGCCATCATCGCTCACCTATGATCGTAAACAATTTCACTTTAAAGGACCATTTTAGGCAGATTCTGAAAACACAAAAAATGGTATCATTGCAGTTTCTGAGCAGAAACCTGCAAAGTGTGCAAAAGTATAACACCTAGGTAAGATTAACATGCATGTATTTGTCTCATAACACACGCATACATGTTTATATATACATTAATCTTAACTTGAAATTGCGTGCAATTATTACAAGCTATCATGCCACATAAGTAGTTATAAGTTTATACCATTGCTACAATTGTTACATTTTTATTTGTCATAATGCCATGGAACTTTTCTCCCCAGGCCTCTACTGAAAATTGGCCAAAAAAAAAACAGTTGGACTTTCCCGGCAAACGAAATGTAAATAAATAAATATTATTTTTATTTTGTTTTAACCCTAAAACTGCTAATGATTGTGGACATAATTCCTTTCTCACAACACAGTCTTTGTGTAGGGAAGATGAGATTGTGTTAATACTCTCATACAGGATTCTCTTTCTATTCACTTATGATGATGGCACGCATTATACCATGACAAGACACAGATTATATAAAATATACATAGTTAAGCAAACATATGTAAAGAGAACGTCATTCAAACAACAGAAATACGTATTCAGCAAGGAGTAGGAAATGCATTGTTAAGCAGAAATAAAAGGACAGATTATGGAGGTAAAATGTATCATGTGGCCCTTACACAGTGGAAGGGTCCTTTAAATACTGCACGTTAATTAGTTGTTCCTGAGCTTCAATCACTGTGGCCTGAACTCATGGGGATGCCATGAAAATATAAAGTGATCCACTGCCACAAGTCAGAGTAGTCCTTGATAATATCAGTAGTACGCTCACCTGTGATGCAGAACACTGTGGGTTCATTTCCCAGACAACGTAGATTGATTGCTGACACTGCAGTGCAGCATAAGGGAGGTGCTGCACTTGTTTGCACTATCCTTTGAATGTGATGTTAAATTCGGGCCTCATCTGCTTGAGTTGGTGGTAGCTCAAGTGGATATAAAAGATCCAACAGCATCTACCAACAAGAGAAGTGGTCCTTTATTGAAAAAATCTTAAATATTTATAATATAAACTGAGTAAATTAAATATTTACATTATTTACAATATGCACAAGCTATTTACATTGACCTGATATTAACTTTTTTTTACATTCAAAATACATTTATATCTGACCCTCACTCTGCATTCCACAACCAAAATCTTATCTTTTTTTAATATTTCTGATTCATTCCATTAACATTATAAATAATTTCTTTCACTCTTTGGTTTCAAATTATCCACATAAAATTAATATTTTATCAACCTTTTCAATAAACACGGTCTTTATAAAAAACATTCTGTCATATCCATACTAATATGTTTGTATTCGTTAATTTCATCTCAATAATGATTCTCATCTAACTTAGCCAGTAATATATCAATTCTTTTACATTTCAAAAATATATGATCAGTAGTTTTTTTATAACAATAATTGCATATTATTTTACTTTTTTGCATGGCATGTTTGCTTTGACTGGTAATTTCCTTTATCGACACTCTCTTAAAAAAAAAAAAAATCATGACATTCTAGTCTCTTTTTAAATATATCATTTCTTTTTTTATGTAGCTCTGATTTTCACTTCCTCCAATTCTTTCCATGGGTATACATAAAATATTTTGCCATTACTTTTTTAAACCATTTTTTTCGTTCATCTTCTAAATCTTCTGTACCTATTTTCCACACTAAAATTATCTCTGTCTGCTTTAATGTCTTCATTCATATACAATTTTACTCTTTTATAACTTTTCCTCGTATCCCATTTTTTTTATATTTGTGAATAATAGATTTATTAAATTACCACTTTTTTCCTGTAACCATTCAAGTATTTTATATAGATGTAACAAAACTACAAATATAATAGCTGTGGGTTAAAGTAATGGCAGAGTTTGATATGTTGGAATGGTTCAGCTGCTTTTGCAGTACTCAGAAGGGGAAAGAGAATGTATTGATCTGGCAAGGTGTAAATACGCCGCACACATGAACAGAATTATTTTCTATTTTTTTTTCTTTTTTTAAAACAAGTTTATTGTTTTTAACATACAAAATAAATATCATAATCTTATACAAGCAATTAAAATGTAAATAGTTATAACATTTAATAAAACAACCAAAATATTTACAGAGACATCCACTACAAATCAAATCAATTGATTAAACTGTAATGTCTTACTAATGAAACTAAGATTTTTTTTAACAGGTTTTGTAAAGTATCCCATATAGTATAGTAAGACGTTTTTCTAGTAGTTCTTGAGTTTATTGTCATTAATTCCATATGACACACTTCTGTCATAACATTTTTAAATTCATTAAATGAAGGAGGAGTATCTGAAATCCAGTTTCTGGTTATTATTTTTCTAGCCACTGCTAGAATAGACCATAACAAGGGAAGTTTAACTTTTTTAACACTTTTAGGAACAGGAGTGTTAAATATAAGTGATTTAGAGACAATGAAATTATCTGTGAAAAGAGCCTGCAAAAAATCATTGATTAACATCCAATATTCCTTCAATTTTATACAGTCATAAAACATATGTGCCCAATCAGCATTTATTTCTGCATTACATCTCTTACATAAGTTGTCTTTATTATTTATTTTATTCATCATTAAAGGTGTATAGAAAGATCTATGTAAAAATTTCCAAGTAAAAAGTCTCCAATTAATGGAAGAAGTAGTTTTATAAGCAGATTCCAATATATGTTGTTTATCTTGTTGTTTTGGTGATTCACCATTAATAGAAATAAAATAATTCCAATAAGTATCTGAACTGTAATGAGTTTCTTCTCTAATAATTTTATGTATGTGTGAGAGCTTACCTTTATCAGAAACCCTATGTTGTAAATTTAATATCAAGTAATCAATCAGAATTGGGACAGATTCTTTAACTGTTAAAGACATTAAATCAAGTTTATTAATAAGATGTCTAAAAGTCTGAATTTCTAACCAACATGTTTCTCTCAAATCAAATTCTTGCTTTAAGAAGTCTAATTTTTTTACTTTGTTGTCAGACAGCAACTGATGCCAATACTTTAAATCATTCTCTGTGACTAAAAGAATTCTTTCAGAGTGGTTGATAAGAGAATACCTTGTGTATACATTATAGGGAATAGGATAAAATTCCATTCCTTATACTTAGGATGCATAAATATAAAATCACGATATCTAATAATAATATTTAATGGGTAACTAGCTAGATATTTTGGTGTAATAGATGAAGTACAAAATTCCTTCAATAACCAAAACATGGGGTTATTTGCAAAAGTATTTTTATGTATTAAGGAGATTTTCATGAAGTGAATGCTAATTAGTTCCCAATAATCCTTCCATTTTGCAACATATGACTGATCTATTAACAAAGTAATAACTTTTATAATAGAAGAGATAATATATAAATTAAAGTCTGGGAATGAAATGCCCCCTTGAGACCAGCTATTAGTATGTTTATTTAATGCAATCCTAGGTCTATTAGGTGCCCATAAGAAATTTAACATTAGTGAATTAAATTTCTTAATTATTTTTGTAGGTGGGAGTATTATTGATTGTATTAAATATAATATCTTGGGGAATATTATCATTTTAATAATTGTGAGTCTCTCTTCCATGGTAAAAACATATTGTTCCAACTATTGAAAAGATTTTGTATATTATGAAGACAGTTACTATAATTATTATGTATAATAGATTTAATATCTTTAGTTAATATTATACCTAAGTAAGTTATCTGACCTGAGTTGGGTATATATTTGTGAAAATCATTAGTGAGGACATTTTTTCGTGTGTATATAGGTAATACTTTAGTTTTTTCTTCATTAAATATCAAACCAGAGATATTTTTAAAATCTGTCATTTTATCAAATAATGACTGCATAGAAGAGTTAGTTCCTGCTGATGTAATTAGAACATCATCTGCAAAAAGTTGAATTTTAGATATTGTATTTTCATCTATATCAAATCCTACTATATCAGTGCTGTTTCTAATCAAATTAGCCCAAGGCTCCATTATTAAAGTAAATAATAGTGGAGAGAGTGGACACCCTTGTTTTGTACCTTTTAGTATGGGTATTTTTTGTGAGACATATGTTCCTATCTTAATGTAAGCCAATGCTCCTTTATATAGATGTTCAATTAGATTCACAAATGCATCAGAGAAATTTGTACACTTCAATAAAATAAACAAGTAGTCCCAACTTACTGAGTCAAATGCTGAACTTATATCAAGACTAATAAGTGTTAAGTCTTTCTTTTTCCTGTTTGCATAATCAATTAATGTTAAAGTTCTTCTTATATTGTCAAAAGTATTTCTATTTATAATAAAGCCTGTCTGATCTATATCTATTATACCTGGAATGATTGTCTTTAATCTGTCAGCAAAAATACTCATAAACATTTTATAGTCAACATTAAGTAATGAAATAGGTCTATATGAAGTGCATCTGGTTGGGTCTTTATTGGGTTTTAAAATTGGTGAAATAAATGTGTATTGCCAGGATGGGGGAGTTAACTCATTTTGAGCTGAAATAAAAACCCTATGTATTAATGAGTAAGTACTTTTAGGAAGAATTTTATAAATCTCTGGTATAATACCATCATTACCTGGTGCTTTGTTTGTTTATTTGTGTAATAACCTCTGTATATGAAATATCTTTATCTATTAATTTAGTCTGTTTACTAAGTTTTTTGTTCATGTTTGTAGTTATAAATTTCTTTATTTTATCTTTAGAATCCATGTTAATGTTATTGTGATTAATTTTATGAAAGTGGTTTCTAAATTCATCTAATATTTCTGGTAAACTAGAAACATTCTTCTTTTTCCCTGGAGAGAAAATTTCTTTGATATGATTTTGTTTATTCAGTCTTTTTGTTTTATTTTTAAGTCTATGTAAGTATTTGGGACTTATTGAGTAAGACAAAAACTTATATTTTTCTAATGTTATTTTGACTTTATGAGTTAAAATTTCTTTGTATTTCTCATTTAATTTATTTCCTCAATGACTTTTTTGTCCATAATATTTTTTTTATTATTATGTTTATATGAGTCTAATTTGCTTTGAATATCTAGTAATTCTTTGTCCCAGGATTTCCTTTTATTATTATACCATCTGATACTTTGTCCATACAAATATGATTTTAAAGCATCCCAAATGTAAACAATGGAGAACATCAGGTGTAGTGTTTAAGTCTAAGAAATGTTGTACCTCTGTAAGTATATAATCTTGATAGTCCTTTAGTTGAGTTAAGTATGCAGGTATTCTTTTGATCTGGACATTATAAGTACTCTTTACCATGAATTCAAAGACAATTGAATTATGATCTGATATAGGACATGAAATGATTTTGGAATTAATTAAGTCTGTTACCATTTGGTTAGAAATAAAGACTCTATTCTTGAATAAGTTTTATATCCATTAGAAAAAAAAAAGTGTATGGTAATGATTTAGAATCTATCTGATTATTAATATCATTCAAATGATATAAATTAATAAAATCCTTTAAATGTTTTGCATTAGATGTAATTTTCCTCTTTCCTGTAGTAGTAGTATCTTTTTCATGTAGGATACAATTAAAGTCACCTGCTAAAATAATATCTCCTATAGAAAATGATATAATCTTATTGAGATGGTGTTTCACTGTATTAGCGCCAATTCCTGGTATCCAATATACATTGATTAATGTATATACTTTCACATTAATCTGTATTGTAACCATACAAAACATTCCTTTATCATCTTTATAAGACTTAATAGTTTTAGGTATGGGCATATTTTTGTTCCATAAGATAGCCACTCCTCTTTTTTTCTGTGTGTGTTCTGAGCTAACCAAGACTGTATATTAGTGGCTAATTTATCTATATCCTTTTTCAGGAGATGTGTTTCTTGAAGGAATATTAAGTTGGCTCTGTGCAAATTAATATATCTCATTAAACTTGCCCTTTTACATGGGTTATTCAATCCATTAATGTTTAAAGAAATTCCTTTTAGAGATATCATTTAACTTCTATGAACATATAAAACATATAATCAGAATAATTAACAAAATAAGTATTATTATGTCTCCTCCTTTAGGTGTTCCATTAATTATAGCTGTATTTAATGAAAATCTTATGGAATTTTGTGTAAGTTTTACTTTTATTTGTAGTGACAATGAGTTTATAAAATGTGATGTGGATGTCAAAACTATATACATACAACAATAATCAGGTGAAAATAATGTTTGGTTTAAACAGTGCACCCAGCCTGGAGTTGAAAACTCCAACTTCGAGTAGCAAATACCACTCAAGTTATCCCCCTATCCTAAGCAGCAGTACTTCAGCTGACACCAAATTAATTCAATACTAACTATTATTAACTAAAGTTAACCTCATTTAACTTGATTATATATTATAAAAAAGCTAAACAATTTTTATAACAGCTTCATATAAACATATAAAACATTTAGAAACAACTAATATTGCTATGTACATCTATTCTGTATAATACACTCATAATCAAAATAGCATTCTAACAATCTTGATAAAGGGAGCAAAGAAGAGAGAGAGAGAAAAAAAAAAGGGGGGAATATCTATATGGTAGTTTAATAAAAGTTTGTAAGAATAAGTTCTTATTATTTGTTTATGTTCATTTGAATTCAATAACGTATATTATCCTAGGCTATTATGGTTCAGACATTACTTATAATAGGGTATTCCCACTTTCTGCCATAGTAATACAGTTAAAAGCTCTTAA
>NC_056748.1:1077924102-1078012648 GCF_019279795.1 Protopterus annectens
TAGGAAAAATAAAATCTTCATACTTTTTCCTTTTATATTTCTTTGTATTTAATCCAGTATTATTTCTGTTTGTCTCTCTTGTACTCCTTTACCTGAGAATTTGTATTTTTACCTATATTCCAGTTAATATCTTCATCACTCACTTCAGTACCTTCTTTTTATATTTAATTCTAGTTTGTGTCATACTTTTATCATCATTTTTGCAACTATTTCTTCTGTATCTTAAATTACATGATTTTTATCCCTGTTCTTCGCTTACTGAAAAATTAATTACCAAGCTGGTCACTGAGATAACAAATGTACATTGCAGCACTGTACTCTATCAACTTGAGGACAGTTACTAATAAAATAACTTATCTGTATAACAGACATGTACTATACACTACAGCTTATAGCTTTTAATATACAAGGTTTGCTTCTTGATGCAGGTATTTACCTTGGAACATGAGTGTTCCTACAAAATACAAGATCTAACAAAGTATTAGATCAGATGTAACAGTCCATTAGTATTACTGCCCTTTTGTACCATTGGATTCTGTTCATGAAAACAATCTCTTGAAGTCTGCTTCATGTAATGCAGTTTGCTGATAAGCTAATTTTTGTTCTGTTTCAAGGTAAAGTATGTGGCAACCATCAACATTTAAGGACTCATTCTTGTCTCTGGTCATCCCCACAGCTGTACTAGTCAAGAATTAAGGAGTCATCTTTATCTGCAGTTCTTGCAGCTGTACTAGTCACAGAACTTTTTATATCACACAGTATGGATGCCAAAAGATTTTTTTACTTATTTTCAGATAAGAAAGTTTTAACCCTTTAATTTATTTTTATTTTACATTTGTTAACTGGGAAATTCAGACTGGACCAGGCCCATTTTCAGCGGAGTCTCGGGGAGAAAAGCTCCAGCATCAAGTTATACAAATACAGTACATCCAGCATAATACACAAAACAGGTTACATCATGTATGCTGAGCATAGTAATAAAACAAGAAATATATTTAATATGTATATATACCAACAGAAATGTACATGCACTATTGTAAGTGTTTAAATGTATATATTCTAACAGTTCACCCTTTTGCTTTTTAAAAATACACAAAACAGTTTATATTGATATGTATTCTTTGGTCAGATGATAATGTTCATCATGATTTACAGAAAACACATTAGGAAACAACCTTTAGCTTTATTTTGATACAACGCGTTAAAACACAGTTCCACATGGTTCATGCAATACCAACATCACTACCCGAATGGGTGTATAATCCAGTCTAACAACTTTCTTCCTTTTGCAGACCATCCTGAAAAATATCCCACCATTTATGAGCTGTGTCTGCTACATTTTATTTCTGCTAACTTGATTGGCTTATTTTTTACAATTACAGAATTTAATTAATTTCTCAGGATTGTTCTTTTAACTTTTTGCAGTTGTTGAATTGTTTGCTTGCTTGTATTTATGACTTTATGTAATGATTGTGATGAAAACCCTAAATTAATCAGACAGTGGTTGCGGATTCCATCGTAGAGGCATTGCAGCCTTGCATTTTGGAATAAACACGTATGTGTCATGCCATGTATTTTTTTATTTATTTTTAATTTAACATTTGTTTACTGGGAGATTCTGACTTTGAACAAAGCCAATTTTCAGCAGAGGCCTGGGGAGAAATGCTCCAGATGCATGTCTTTGTGATGTGGGAGGAAACCCACACAAACACAGGGAAGGAATGCAGACTCCACACTGAAGGCACCCCAGCCAAGAATTGAACCTCTTACTGTGAGGCGACAATGCTACCACTGTACCATCCTGTCAGCTGAGTAATGTTAAGACAACCTACAAAAGGACATTGTTTAGTAAATGTTAAACTTTGATTTGTTACAATGCATACAAACTGTGAGGCTAACTTGAAGAACATTTCAAAACTAGAAGGTAAAATTGTCCATTTACGTAAATTTACAGAATGTTGTAAAAACATGGTTCATATACTGGTCAGTGTTGACTGCACACCAGTCCATTAGATGTGTGAGTACAATGTTAAATTTTGTGAGTTCTGTTTTGCAAGTCCATATAATTTCCCTCTACTGGTACGGATAAAATGGTGGCCCAAAAGCCATTGGTAAAACTACAACTTGACACATTATTTTTGAACTTGTTATATTATAATGTGTGCCTTTTCTTCCTGTACAGTATGTACCTATGCAGACTGTTTGCTGCCCATGCATTTCAATCCAGTTGGTACTTAGGACCCATTTTTTTTTTAAATGGTTCTCTACACATGCATTTCATTTGCACTGAATTTCTCTGCATTTGTACAAATACAAAGACTGCAAAATACATTTAGCCCAACCTACAAATTTAGTAACATTAACATCAAACCCTAACCTGCTAATCAGAGTCATTAAAATGTTGCAAAAAGTCTTTCTGAAAATTCATGTCTCTCTTGTGATGTCCATATAGTTGGCCACCATTGTGCCTGTAAATATACAATTTGTGAAATATCCTGCCTGTCAGTTTTAATCTGTTGCCAATATCTCTGTATCAATCAAGTTCAGTGCACCTAAGCCTGTTCCCACTCCCCCTAAAAGAGTATCATACTATGTTTGTCTCCTACAACCAGTAGTGTCAGGAGGGAATGCGATATTAAAATGCATTCCTGTGCTTTGATCATTTTGTCCCGCTACCTTACAATGTCAACTGTACCCTGATTACTTGATCAAACTTGGCTGTTAGATTATATTAAAAGTTCTGATAATAAGAAAAGGTCGTCTCCCAATAATTACTGAATCTTTGATGCAGACCAGTATTCTAGCTCTATTTTAGGCCCTTCTAAAGCACTGTTTGCACAGTCCATGTAGAACTGAGAGTGCCCTTTCTCCTTGCTGTATGCAGCATTTTATAGCAGTGTGGCTTTGTAAAGATACATTTGCTTTACATTGTGAAAGCTGGATATATATTTGTCCTCTAGCTGTCCTAAGACTGTAATGCTCTGGTCTAGGGAAAGGATTCCAATGTGACATTCTTGTCCCCCTGGACAAGAAAACTTACCTTGTGATCTGTCTGTAACATCATTTACCCAGTGCAGCTTTATATTAGTAATATTGTTTCTGTATCCCTTTCCTGCGAGAGTCTCTGCTATGCCTGGTGCTATTATACAGTTGAAAAAAAATTGTAAAAAAAATATAGATAATAGTTTAACTAATACATGCTTAAATGTTGAAAAATGTGCATAACTATTTACGTTCGCTATTGTCTGCCTTTTATTTTTCTGTATATCATACAGGTGCACTTTAGGCAGCTTCATTTTCTGAAAGGAAAATACATGCATGTCACTTTTGTGACTTCATGTCTCACTGCTTTAAAATACTCTTATTTTATCTCTATGCACTAGAACTGTTCTGTTTTTTTTGTTTTTTACATTTTATTTTCTACAGCATTG
The DNA here is from genome assembly GCF_019279795.1 of Protopterus annectens. Taxonomy (NCBI): domain Eukaryota; kingdom Metazoa; phylum Chordata; order Ceratodontiformes; family Protopteridae; genus Protopterus; species Protopterus annectens. The sequence goes on from NC_056748.1 coordinate 1,077,927,534, forward strand.
GATCTATTTGTTCAAAAGGTCCCTGCCAATTGCTATCCCAGGGCTCTTCTGTCTGGGGCATTTTTACTAATACCATTGTTCCACAGGGAAGGTTTTCTTCCGGCAGTAATACTGGGACCTTTCTCCACAGAGGGAAAGCTTGATTGCTTGCCTTGTAATGCCATATTTCTGTAAGTTGCTTTAACCATTGCTGATGCTTAGGATTTCTAATGTAGGTGTACCGTCTGGTGTGTCAGGGTCAAAAGGTAACTGCAACAGCATTTTTCTCCCTGTCATAATTTCATAAGGAGATATTCCTGTCATACTGTTGGGTATTGCCCTTATGTGCCTGGCAAATATATACCCAGATTACACATTTTCTTTATTAAATCACTAACAAACTGCAGACTGTTGTCCGATTCAGTGGTTCTATGCCACCTCCAGTGACAGAATATTTTTCCATAAGACTTCTGCCATTGCCTTTGCTGTCATTGGTTTGGTTGGAACTGCCTCTACACATTTTGAGAGAACATCCACTGCTACTAGTAGGCATCTGTAACCTCCCCTTTGTTGTTGACAAAGGACCTGCATAATCTAATTGAACTGCATACCATGGCCCATCTGCTGGCTGTACCCAATGTAACTGAGAATTTCTGCTGTTAGAATTTACCTGTAAGCAGATCAAACATTCTTCTTCAATTAGAAACAGACCTTTTAAAACTTGGGTTCCAGTATTTTTCTTTTACAACTGCTCATAGCTTGTAAGCTCCTAGATGTCCTGGTATTTAGTGATTTAACTTGACCAACTGTCGTGGCAACTAATGGCACATTTGGCAACTGTAATCCTTTAGAAGTACGTATGCATAATATTCCTTTGGTTGTATTCATGCTAGCCTGCACTGATCAGTTTTTTCTTTTAAGCCCTGTACTTATTGAATATTTATGAAATCTTCCTGTATTATTCAGTTAGCTCTCTTAAGGCACTAACTTCATCAGTGTATATATGTATACATGTACGTATATATATATATATATATATATATATATATATATATATTCTGAAGGTTCTTTTCCATTTTGTATTGCTTGTTTTGCTAACATGTCAGCTAATGCATCTAACCTGAAAGTTTCACTTGTTGGTTTCTGATGTGCTTTTACCTTTAAAATGCTGTGCTGTCCCTGTTGATTTAACATTATTATTTTATGTATGTCTTTTAATACTTCAGCATGCAGTGATGGATTGCCTGCACCGTCTGCAAATCTTCATCTTACCCATGTGTCCATATGCAGTCTTAAAGAATTTACTATACAAGCACTGTCTGAGAAAATGTTAAAATAATTTTGATACTCGAGTACAAGCAAGCAAACTCTGAGGGTAATGCTACTCAATGCTAGAAGTCTAAACCTCAGAATGCACTCACTCGAGGCACTCCTTAAAATGGAGAACATCGACGTCTGTGCAGTGACAGAGACCTGGTTCAAGGCTCCAGAGAGCACCCCTGCATTACCAGGCTATAATTCATACCACACCTTTCGGCCACCTAACTTGGATCAAAGCACTAAAGGCAGAGGTGTGTTTATTTTATTTATTTTTATTTATTTATTATTTTATTCATTAAGGATATCCACACCTCCAGGCTAGTTGCTCAGCATAATGCATCTGAGATTATCCAAGTGCAACTAACTCTGGGCAAGACCGCAATGCAAATTGTAGCTTGCTACAGATCACCCACCATGCCCCAGGATTCCCACTCCTCATTTCTTGATACACTGGAAAATATAGGGTACAACCTAATAATGGGTGATTTCAACTACCCCACCATTAACTGGGAAAACTTGTGTACCAACTCTTGTGCTCAACATTTTCTGGAATTCATAAATTCCAATGCCTTTGATCAACCTATCCACACCCCTGCCAGGGGCGGCAATATTCTAGACCTGGCCATTGCCAACATGGGCAACAGGTGTTCCACACCAGAGGTCAATTCCTCTTGGTCAGATCCGACCACAAGCAAATCACCCTGGACATCCACATCCCAGCCCCACCCCCCATTAGGGAAACAACCGTAAAAAATTTCTCCAAAGCCAACTTCACGCTTCTTAAGACAGAAGTGGCAAACTTTACGACAGCCATGCTGACAGACAATAGAGATACGACTGCTGAATCCTATACAATTGCCCTTTATAAGCACTAACACAAGTGCATGGATCGTGCAATCCCTAACAGAACCACGATGCTATCCTCCAAAAAAAGGAAGCCAATCTGGTGGTCCCGTGTTATAAACAATCTCTACAACAGAAGAAAGAAACTGTTGCAAAAAAGAGTAAAATCTCATGATTGGAGGAACTCCATGGTCAGCCTCGGTAAGAGGCTGAGATCCCTCATAAAATCCTCCAAAGCTAGTTACGAAAACAAAATCGCCACTGATTCCAAAGACAACCACAAAGCATTCTATAGCTATGCCAAGAATCAATGGCAACACTTAGATCTGCTCTGAGTTACAACACAATGGCAGTAAATATACAGAACAAACTGGATATTGCCAACATCCTGGCAGATAGGTTCAGTGCTAACTTTAACCCTCTCTCATCCCCTAAAGGGTCCATCTCTATATCGGAAGAATGCAAAGTACCTGTAATCACGGCTGCACAGGTAAAAAACACTCTCCAAAGCCAAGAACACAGCATCCATGGGACCTGACAACATCCCAGGCTGTGTTCATGAACTACAGAACAAATTGGCAACCCACCTAAGTACTATGTTCAATCATAATCTCACCTCAGGCTTTGTGTTCACTGAATGGTGCACAGCAACAGTTATTCCACTTCACAAAGGGGGAGCCACCACAGACCCTGGGAACTACCGCCCCATTAGCCTGATCAGCCCAGTCTGCAAGGCTATGGAGTGTATCATCATGGAACTTATATCTCCAAATTCTGGACCCTATCCAGTTCAGGTTTGTAAAAGGCAGATCACATCTCCTAAATCTGATAGACTACTTTGAAGCGGTCACCAAAGCTGTAGATGAGGGTAAGGTGGTACACACAGCCTATCTAGATCTCGCCAAGGCTTTCAACACCATTCCCCACTATGGAATTATAGACAAACTCACTAAACTAAGTATAAATCCCTATGTCACAAGATGGGTTGCCAACTGGCTCACTGACCGAACCCACATTGTGAAAGTAGCAGACTCTAAATCCAATTTCAGACCAGTGACAAGTGGAGTACCACAGGGTTCAGTCCTAGGTCCGCTCCTGTTTGGTATCTACTTCTCTGAAGTACCGACTAACACAGAAGGTCTTTGGCTAACAGAGTTCGCAGATGACTGCAAACTAGGAGCCATAATCAAATCTCCTAACGATGTGGACATCCTACAAAAGGGCCTCACTGAGACAGATGCCTGGTGTCAAAGCCATGGCCTCAAGCTCAATGCCAAAAAGTGCATAGTCATCCCTTTTGGTAAAAACTCTGTATCCATGAACTACCACATAGGTGGTAATCTACCTAACACCGAAAGTGTGATGAGACCTTGGAACACAGGTGGACAGTAGTCTCTCCTTTGATAATTACATTGCCACAGTAGTCAGTAAATTCTTCTACATGGCACCCCTCATCACAAAAGGTTTCTCATCCAGGAAAAGAGAGGTCATTGTTCTCCTCTACTCATCACTCATTAGACCCATTATAGAGTACAACGCCCCTTTTGGTATGTACCTCACAAGACATCTACAACAACTGGAAAGGCCACAGAAATACCTCACAAAGAGGATTACTGGCCTCAGATGCCCTATGCAGACCGTCTCAAAAAACTCCAGCTTTACTCTGTCACATATCGCCTACTCAGAGGCGATCTCTGCCTAACATACAAAGCTATGTCAAACCCAGAGCTGTTGGACATGCTCCACATAAAGAAATCCCAATCCCTCCGAGCTACACGCTCTAGGGACCTAAACCTTGTCACCACAATAAAAGGAACATGCTGGAGGGATAGATTCCTGTCTCAGAGACGTCCCATAGTCTGGAACAAACTACCTATCTATATCAAACAAAGCTCCTCATTAGCACTTTTCAAGAAAAATCTTAATGATTGGATGGGAGATAGGAAATTCATCCCGGGGATCACTTTGGTGGCTCTGGTTGACGGGCAAAGGAAAATAATTTTCTTGGGTGGTAAAAGCCAGGGTACCATTTGGCTAGGCTTATATAGGCCCTAGGTCCAAATAGCCTAGTACCTACTATGAACCTATATACAGTACTGCCTCCAGTTCACCTCTCTGAGCTGACATATGCCCTGGTAACTTGATTAGTTCAGGAGAGTTGCAGAACTACTGCAAAGCCTGTCCAGTATTTACCTTTGTCTCAAAACCGTGCTCTGCCCACAAAGACGAATGGCTTAAAATGGTCAGTCAGATGCCAGAAATTGTATGTCAGGTGACATTATTTTTTTAAGCAGTTATGCTGTATTCCTTCATATCCCATATGATTTGCCCTCTGTCTGTATGGTGACAGTTTTCATTCCAAAAAGTGCCATCCATTTTGCAAATACCACTTGACTAATACCATCTGTGATTTTATTAATTTCAAATTTGTCTACAAAAGCTTTTACTGTTTGGTGCGTTATTTGTACTATAATGCTGGAAAATACAGACAGATACTCAGTTTACTTAATACCCCAGTAAATGAGTAACAGATGCTGAATGTATGGGTGATCTAATTCCACTGGAGTTGTTTTATGACTGGACGTAATGTTTTCTCCACCCTGTTGTCACCACCATGTGGCCATTCCTGTAATAGCACAAAAGATGTTTTTTCCCTGGTGCGGCTTGAAATATAAATGGTAACTTTCATGTGGCTGCAATTAACTCTGTGGCTTGTGCTAGTTTTACTGTTTGTGAAAATGCCTCATCCTCATGGGGTCCTCACTCTAACAGGGTGGAGCTCTTTTGTTCCTGTAACATTCTGCATGGAGGAGCAGCCCCAGCTGTAGAATCTTCTCTAAATTCCCTGTTGTAATTCATGATTCATGAATTTGTGTAAATGTGCTACTGTCAGTGGCTTTTCCATTTGTAAAATATCTTTTGCATATACACTGGCAAGGAGACCTTCCTGATGGTTTTGTGATCATACCTAGAAATATAACTTCTTGTGTTAGGAACTGATTTTTTTCACTTTTAACTTTAAACCCTGCCTATTGCAGAGTATAACTGTAGAAACCATATGTGATCCTCTACTGTTTCAGACTGAATTAGTATATCATTAATGTAATGTATTGCTGAGTCATCTTTTTCCAAATATTGCAGAGTCATCTTTTTCCAAATGTTGCGGAATAGACCCTATGGTCTGATGAAACATAACTGAACTATTCTGAAATTCCTGAGGCAACCTTATGACATACTGTTGATTTTTAAATGTAAAGGCAAATCTTGGCCAGTCTTTTGTTTCGAGTGGCACAGCAAAAAGCCATTTGCTAAATCTGTTACTGTAATCCACTTACTTTGTGGTTTAATACGTGCAACCAGTTCTGGAACTCACAGAATTGGATGTGCTCTAGGAGTTGTGTACTGATAAACCTTCTGTAAATCAATGACAAGATGGTATCTATCATCTTTTTTCTTAACCGGCTAGATTGGTGAATTTCTGGGACTGTTGCCTTTCTGTACGATTCCTTCCTTTTCACAATCTTCTTCTCTTTTGGCTGTTCCCAATAGGAGTCGCCACAGCGGATCATCTGTTTCCATTTCTTCCTGTCCTCTGCATATTGCTTTGTCACACCAACACACCTACATGTCCATAAACCTTACCTTAGGCCTTCCTCTTTTTCCTGTTACCCGGCAGCTCCATCCTTAGCATCCTTTTCCCAATATACCCAGCATCCCTCCACAGCACATGTCCAAACCACTGCAATCTTGCCTATCTGACTTTGTCTCCAAACCGTCCAACCTGAGATGATCCTCTAATATACTGATTCCTAATCCTATCCATCCATGTCACACCCAGTGCAAACCTTATCTTTAACTCTGCCACTTCCAGCTCTGACTCCTGCCTTTTTGTCAATGCCACCGTCTCCAACCCATACAACATAGCTGGTCTCACTACCCTCTTGTAGACCTTCCCTTTCACTCTTACTGGTACCAGTCTGTCACAAATCACTCCTGACACTCTTCTCCACCCATTCCACCCTGCCTGTGCTCTCTTCTTCACCTCTCTTCTATACTCACCATTACACTGAACTGTTGATCCTAAGTACTTAAACTCATCCAACTTTGCCAACTCTACTCCCTGCATCTTCATCATTCCTCTATTCTCCGTCTCATTCACACACACATATTCTGTCTTAGTACTGCTGACCTTCATTCCTCTCCTCTCTAGAGCATATCTCCACCTCTGCAGGGTCTCCTCCACCTGTTCCCTACTCTCACTGCAGATCACAATGTCATCTGCAAACATCATAGTCCATGGGGACTCCCGTCTGATCTTGTCTGTCAACCTGTCCATCACCATTGCAAATAAGAAAGGGCTCAGAGCTGATCCTTGATGTAATTCCACCTCCACCTTAAATGCACCTGTCACTCCACTGCAGAATAAACCACTGTAACACTACCCTTCTACATATCCTGTACCACTCTTACATACTTCTCTGCCACTTCTGACTTCCTCATACAATACCAGAACTCCTCTCTAGGCACCCTATCATATGCTTTCTCCAAGTCCACAAAAAACACAATGCAACTCTTTCTGACCACCTCTATATTTCTCCATCAACACTCGCAGGGCAAACATCACATCTGTAGTGCTCTTTCCCGGCAAGAAACCAAACTGCTGAACACTAATCATCACCTCCATTCTTAACCTAGCTTTCACTACTCTTTCCCATAACTTCAAGCTGTGACTGATCAGTTTTATCCCTCTGTAGTTACTACAGCTCTGCACATCACCCTTATTCTTAAAAGTAGGTACCAAAACACTTTTTCCACTCCTCAAGCATCCTCTGACTTTCTAAGATTTCATTAAACAATCTGGTTAAAAACTTCACTGTCATTTCTCCTAAGCACCTCCATGCTTCCACTGGTATGCCATCTGGACCAACAGCCTTTCCATTCTTCATCCTCTTCATAGCTGTCCTTACTTCCTCCTTGCTAATCTGTTTCAATTCCTGATTCACTATCCCCACATCATCCAACCTTCTCTCTCTCTCTCTCTTCATTCATCAGCCCCTCAAAGTACTCTTTCCATCTGCTCAACACACTCTCCTTGCTTGTATGTTTCCCTCACAATCCTTTATCACCTTTACCTGCTGAACATCTTTCCCAGCTCGGTCCATCTATCTAGCCAGTCTGTACAGGTCCTTTTCTCCCTATTTAGTGTCCAACCTTTCATACAACTCTCCATATGCCTTGTCCTTAGCCTTCACCACCTCTCTCTTTGCCATGCCCCATCTCCTTATACTACTACTTTCTTCATCTCTCTGACAATCCCACTACTTCACCAGCCTCTTCCTCTGTATACTCTCTTGTCTTCCTCATGCCACCACCAGGTCTCCTTGTCCTCCTTCCTCTGTCCAGATGTCACACCAATGACCTTTCTAGCTGTCTCCCTTACCATCTCTGCTGGAGTTACCCAGCTATTCAGTAACTATTCACTGCCCCCGAGTGTCTGTTTAACTCTTCCCTGAACTCCACCTCACAATCACCTTTACATTTTTCATATGTTCCTCCCTAGGGATGGGATACTGCTTTTAAAATAGTGGTATATGGTCTTGATCACTACCCACTCCCTACTGGCATTTCTAGTTTTCCACAATCACTGGGTCCCTTGGACCACAGGTTTGGGAATTGCTGTAGTAAATGCTGCCCTGCATCTTCCTTGTCTGCATTTACATGTCCTGTAGGCTTGTCAGTTTTCTCAGGTAGAGAGATTGCACAGCAAACTGCACTTACTCTTCCTCTCCTGTTTCCCTGTCTTGTATCCACAAAATGCTTAGACAAACCAGTTACTATTCCCAAAGGTCCTAAAATGTCCATACCAATAATGGTAGTTGAGCAGGATGGATGCTGTGATGCTGCCAGCTCAGCTAACTGGAATTTTGTAAATAATTTTGTCATTTGTGAATATTGCTATGATTTATACAGAACTGTATGTTATGTACTGAGCTACAAGAATGTAATCACAGCATACTCTGCTGGAAAAGAACAGAAGTGCATGTAAACTATATACCTGTGCAAATGTATGTTTTAATAGCAGAAGCTGGAACATAGAGTTAACTTGCAAGGCTTTAAGAGAATAGGTTGGAATCAGAATCTTTTATGATTATCTCAGTTTCAATGCAGCAAGCAGACAACACTGTCTAGAGCTAGAAGTTTTTCTATTGTCTTGAAAGTAATTTTAATTACTGGGTTTAAAATGTGAAGTGTTTTATTGCTTCCTGGCAGCTGCAAATTTGTGAGATGTGTACTTGTCATGCAGATGATAAAATTCTGTTGGTATCTGTTGGCTTAGGAACTGAAGGCAGGTGACAGAGTAATGTCATCCAAGTTAACCCAGCAGTAATGTTTAATAATTTAAGAACACTCTCATAGAAAGACTGTGCATTTTGTATCTTGTCTTGGACCTAGAAACACTCATCTGCACTACATCTGCATTTGCCTTATTTGTAAATAACTAGCAAAAAGTAATTTCTTTTAGATACACATAGGAATATAGTGAAGATTAGTTTAGATATTTTCTGCATTTATTTGAGACTGTCCCGCAATGTTTTTAAATATTTCCTGTGATTCTGAACTCTGCAGTTACTGTGTTTGAGTATTGTCTTGTTCTTTTATTATTATTTATTAAATATATTTAAACCTATCTCTGTGCTTGATATTTGAGACATTTAAGCTCTTAGAGTACTTGCATACATATTTGGTGACACTGTACAGGCCACTCCTAAATAGCTTTAGTCTTGGTCACACCATTTGGATAATAGTAACATTACACAGTAGGATTAGTCACCCTTTGTAAGGGCCTTTGTTGTAGCTAAGTAGGGGTTGATGGCAGAGATAACTACCATATAGTCTGGGCAGAAGGGGGCATAGCTAATAAACCTGTGCCAGCCTTCCTCAGGTGTGTTTGTATATAAATCAAATCTCAAACTGTATGTGCGCCAGTTACTTGGGCAGGGACAAAAAGCACTGTTTAGACAGAGAGGGTGGTGGAGATCTTGGCTTCACCCCTCAACTGTGATATTAACCCTTTAGCTGTGCCAGTGGCGAGTCCTGTTGGGGATCTGGGGAAAGGGGGAGAAAACAGCCCCAGACTGTGATCTGTCTGTGCTAAGGGAAATTGTACTTTGTGTGTGTACTTGTCAGCCTCCCATTGTGTATGTCCTCACTGTTGCCAGTGGTGAGGATTAAGGCTCCTTGATTACTGGGCCAGTGCAGGGGACTTGCACATTGTTTGGCGGTGGTGGGATATCCACATCACATATTAATTGGTTGATAGTGATGAGTTGGCCACATCACATATTAATTGGCTTGTATTAGTGTGGATATTGAATTCCTGTAGCCTGTGTATAGTGGTCACTGAAAGTGTTTGTACTCTTAATTAGCCACGTAGTGAACATTGAGTTCATATCACAATTGTTTTATTTTTTTTTTTGTTAGCTTAGTCAAGGAAAGCAGGCAAGCATGTCCGCAGAGGAGTATGGCAAGCTGACAAGGAGCCAGTTGGCTGAGATGTGCCAGGCTAAAGGACTGGTACATGCCAGCCTGACTAAAGCAGACATGTTTGCAGTTTGTCACAGCCGCATCACAGAATAGCAACCAGAAGAACAATCAGACTGGCTGTAGAGATGTACAACTCTCAGAAAATGGACAGCTTAAGCTTTCCACAGAGGACTTAAAAATCCATCTGGAGTTAGAGACTTGAGTTGGAGGCCAAGCATTTTGAAATAGAAGCAGCGGAGAGACTGAGGCATTGTGTGAGGCTGAGGAAAATGAGAAACTGTGATGTCTGCAGGCTGAGGAGAATGAGACGGAGGCAACATGAGAAGGAAATGCTGACTCTTCACTAGAGTCATGGAGGTAATGGGGAAGGGAGTAACCAAACCCCAGAAGCAACAAAGGTCAGTAAATTTCTAACTAAATTTACAGAGGGGGATAATTTTGATAATTTCATTCATAAGTTTGAAACAATATAATGTTGACCAAGGGCTCTAGGTACAGTTCCTGACCCCCTTACTCCATGCTAAAGCTGTAAGTGCAATTTCTAAACTGTCTGATACCGATTGTTTAAATTATAAAACAGTCAAAATGTTTTTGTTAGAATGCTTTAAGTTAACACCTGAAGCTTTATAGGAAGAAGTTTTGTGAGCCCAGACACAAGGTAGATGAAAGTGTTTGTGAATATGTTGCTGAACTAAGCACTTATTTTCATAGGTGGGTGAGTGGTTGTCAGATCACCACCTTTGAAGGGCTGGCAGATGTTTCGGTGAAGGAACAACCCCTTAGCACTTTGTCTGAGGACATGAGAATCTGGTTAGCTGTACTGTAGAGGAGTTGGGGAAGAAGGGAGACTTGTACCTAGCAAGCAAGGCATCACTGCACAGGAAAGAGACAACCAGTGCTGCTCATGGGTCTAAGGGAACCCATGGTGGTCAGCCTAGACTGCCCCAACAGAGTATGCCAGTAGCAGGGGAAGCCACTAGTGCAGGTACACATCCAGGACCAAGGGTTTAATGTTTTAAATGCAACCAGTTAGTCCATGTAGCATACAGATGTCCATGGAGGCAAGGTGGGGAACAAAAGGTGAGAGAAGCCACAAAATGCGAGCAGTAAGTTGTCTTGAGACAACAAGGTACCAAACTACCACAAGTGGTTATATCCAATCTTAGTGAATGGGAAAGAGGCCATGGCTAAGAGAGAGACGGCCTCTGACCTAACCATTGTTAAGCCTGCAATGGTTACAGAGGAGCACTACTTGTTTGGGCAGTCTATTCTAGTCAGAGCTTTAGGAGGGATCCCATTCCAAATACCTTTGGCTAGGGTTTACCTTAATTGGTAGGGAGGAAAGGGAAGCGAGCAAGTAGATGTGTTTGAGGATATCCCTGCAGATGCCCTGATAGGGAATGATTTTGATAATGCCATACCCTGTGTGCATGCAGTTACAGACGGGCATGGAGACAATCATGTGAGTCTGGTAGTCTGGGGGAGACCCAGATAAGACCGCACACTTGCAACCAGGACTGGTGAGGTGGTTACTTCAGGGATGGACCTACCCTGTAGCAGTGAGACTGAAAGTGAGCCACAGCTGCTTGTGGGTACTGATGTTCCCTTGGACAGAGTGACTGCAAGGGCACAGATTAGTAGTAGTACCCAGGCTGACAGTGAGGCACTGCTGTCAGAGGATGCCAGACTTCTGTGGAAGGGGAGCTGGGAAGAGTTACTAAGAGAGAGTTGAGACAGGCTTAGCTCTCAGACCCTACATTACAAAGCCTGAGGGAGGTAGCTAGTCTGGACACCTGATTCTCAAGGGAAGGGGGGATCTGTTTACTGGAACAAAGGGTTACTGTATGGAGAGTGGATCCCTAAGGGAGTGCTAGAGAGTGAGAGTCCAACAGTTGGTAATGCCCAGCACCTACCTTCTGGGACTTCTAGCCATAGCCCATGATATTCCCTTTGCAGGTCATATAGGCATAAAATATATGAAGAGATGTATTATGCAGAACTTCTATTGGCCTGAGATTTCCAGAGATGTAACAGAGTACTGCAGGACTTGTGAGCAGTGCCAAAAGGTAGGTAAGGCAGGAGACCAGGTGAAAGCTCTTTTGATGCCTTTGCTTGTGAATGAGGAGCCATTTCAGAGGGTAGCTATGGATATTGTGGGGCCTCGCAGTAACCCAAGTTCCACAGGGAAAAAAGTATATCCTAATGGTAGTAGATTATGCTACCAGATACCCTGAAGCAGTGGCTCTGTCCTCCATTGCAACAGAAAAGGTGGCAAATGCTTTGAGATTTTCATCAGGTTAGGTTTCCCAAAAGAAATGCTGACGACAGAGAAGCCGATTTCATGTCACACCTGCTGGCTTGTCTGTGGAAGTACTGTGGGGTGAAGCACCTAATGACCACCCCTACCCATCCCTAGGCTAATGGTCTTGTTGAGAGGTTAAACTCATAGGTTCATAGGTTGGTACTAGGCTATCAGCCCTAGGACCTATACAAGCCTAGCCATAACAATTCCCTGGCTATTTCTTCCCACACTATTTACTTCCTGGACCCCTGTCTAGCAGGGTGACTGACGTGATCCCGGGGTGAATTTCCTTTCTCCCATCCAATCGTCAAGGTTCCTTTTGAAGAGGACCAAAGAGGCACTCTGCTTGACATGTATGGGCAATCTATTCCAGAGTCTGGGGAGTCTCTGGGTCAGGAATCTATCCCTCCAGCATGTTTTGTTTATTGTGATGACAAGGTTTAGATCCCTGGATCGTGTGGCTCTGAGGGAATGGGATTTCTTTAAGTGTAGCATGTCCAACAGCTCTGGGTTTGACATGGTCTTGTCTGTTAAGCAGAGATCGCTGTTGAGTAGACTCTACACTCAAGTCCATGCTCTGGCCATTTTCAAACCAGTTTGATGGAGTGGGACACATATTTGTCCCATCTGTTTGCTTAAAGAGAGCTTTCCAGGAATCCACAGGTTTTTCACCCTTTGAGTTGCTGTGTGGGCATAGGGTGAGGAGACCTGTAGATTTGATTTGAGATGAGTGGGAGGGTAAGTGTGAATCCCACAAGGATAGCAGTGGATATTGTGGTGCCTCTGAGTACCACACATGTCCTAAACCTCAGGAAAAGGCTCGGAGAACTCATGAGCTTGGCGTGGAGAACCTAGCAGAAGCCCAATAGCAGAAAAAAGGTCTGGTATGACAGGAATGCTCGAGTTAGAAAGTATGCTGTAGAGCAGCAGGTAATGGTTCTCATTTCATTCAGACACAACAAGCTGCAGGCAGCTTGGGAGGGACCCTACAAGGTAGTAAGGAAGATCAGTAGTGATAACTACATGGTAGAACTGCTAAGCAGGAGGCAAGGGCACAAATTGTACCATGTTAACATGATGAAACCATACAATGATAGGAAGGCCCTTGTGCTGAGTATTTGCAGTGGATTGCAAGAAGAGTTTGAGGGGGGATCTGGTGACTGATCTCCTCCAGTGAGGATCGGACTGGCACCTCAGTGGAAGGGGTTAGCAATATCTCAGCAGCTATCCCCTACCCAGGATCAAGAAATCCGAGCAGTGTTACAGGAGTTTGTTCAATGAGAAACCAGGGTGCACACACCTGGTGCAGCACCATGTGGATACAGGACCCCAAAGACTTGTTAAGCAGGCCCCTTATAGGGTGCCTGAGAGAGTCAAACAGACTCAGAGAGAAGATGCAGGAAATGTTAGAACTAGGAATAATTCAGGAGTCCAGCACTTCCTGGGCCTCCCCAGTGATGCTGGTACCAAAGAAGGATGGCAGCACCGGGTTCTGGGTGGACTACAGGAAATTAAATAGTCAGAGTCAGATGCTTACCCCATGCCTAGGACAGATGAAGCCCTAGAGCAGCTGGATAGGGTTAAGCATTTTACCACTATAGATCTTATCAAGGGTTACTGGCAGGTGCCCTTGACTCCCAGTGCTAGAGAGAGGTCAGCCTTTGTGTCTCCTTTTGGCTTGTATGAATTCATGAAGATGTCCTTTGGGATGAAAAATCTCCCAGTGACTTTCCAGAGGCTGGTAGATCATATCCTAGCAGGAGATTTTGCCCTTGCTTACCTAGATGATATTGCCATCTACAGCCATTCCTGGCCAGAGCACCTTCAGCATGTCAGGGAGGTGCTAAGCAGAATACAGAGGGCAGGTTAACCATTAAGCCCAGCAAATGTCAGGTGGGTATGGCAGAGGTCTCCTACCTGGGACATAGAGTGGGGAGTGATAAGATCAGGCCAGAACCTGCCAAAGTGGGAGCCATTCAGGCATGGCCTGCACCTGTTATCAAAAAACAGGTAAGGGTATTCTTAGGGACAACAGAGTACTACAGAAAGTCTGTCTCCAGTTATAATGCCATAGCTGCTCTCCTCACATACCTGACAAGGAAAAACAGGTCAGATAAGGTAATGTGGACCCCAGCATGTGAGCAGGCATTCCAGAAGTTTAAAGGAGCTTTGGGAGGATCCCTCTGTGTTAGCCAGTCCAGATTACAGCAAAGAATTTGTTGTGCAGGTGGATGCTTCAAACCATAGGGTGGGGGCTGTACTTGGCCAGATTTCCCCAGAAGCAGAAAAATACCCAATGGTTCTATCTCTATCATAAGCTCCAACTCCTGGAGGATTGCTATGCAGCTGTAGAAAAGGCATGCCTAGCCATAGTGTGGGCACTGCAGAAACTTCACCCTTATCTTTATTGAAGGGAATTCACTGTAGTTACAGACCACAGTCCCTTAACATGGTTACATTGAGCCAGCCAGCAAAATGTCATTACTAAGGCAGAGCCTAGGGTTGCAAGCATATGATATAACAGTGCAGCTCTGCAGTGGAGTTAGCAATGCCAACACAGATTGGCTGTCAAGACATAGAATGGGGTAAGGTATTCCCAGATAGGCTCAACCCTCTCAAGCAACATTTCTCTCAAGCAACATTTCTCAAGTGGCACTTGAAAAACTAGCTTGAGTTTTTGGGGGAGGGGAAGAATTGTAATACTGCCAGTCCATCTAGCCGGAATTTTGTAAATTGTGTAATTTGTGAATATTGCTATGACTTATACAGAACTGTATGTTATATACTGAGCTTTAAGAATGTAACAACTGTACTCTACTGGAAAAGAAAAGAAATGTATATAAATGATATACCTGTGCAAATGTATGTTTTAGTAGTAGAAGCTGGAACATATAGTTCACTTGTAAGGCTTCAAGAAAATCAGTTGGAATCACAATGATTTATGATTGTGTTCTCTCAGTTTCACTGCAGCAAGCAGACACAATGTCTAGAGCTAGAAGTTTTTCTATCATCTTGAAGGTAATTTTAATTACTAGATTTAAAATGTGAAGTGTTTTATTGCTTCCTCGCAGCTGCACATTTGAGAGATGTGTACTTCTCACACAGAGATGATAAATTCTGTTGGTATCTGTTGGCCTGGCAACTGAAGGCAGGTGACAGAGTAATGCATCCAAGTTGACCCAGCAGTAATGTTTGTTAGTAGTTTAAGAACTCTCTCAGAGAAAGACTGTGCATTTTGCATCTTGTCCTGGACCTAGAAACACTCATCAGCACTACATCTGCCTTGTTAATAGTAAGTAACTAGGGGAAAATAATTTATTTTAGATATACATAGGAAATATTATAGTAAAGATTAGTTTAGATGTTTTCTGCATTTGAGACTGTTCTACAATGTTGTTTTAAAATATTCCTGTGAATCTGAACTCTGCAGTTACTGTGTTTGAGTATTGTCTTGTTCTTTTATTATTTATTATTAAATATATTTAAAACTGTCTGTGTCTGATATTTGTGAGAGATATTTAAGCAGAGTACTTCCATATGTATTTGGTGACACTGTACACGCCACTCCTAAATGGCCTTAATCTTGGTCACACTTACTATTTGGATAATAGTAACATTACACAGTAGGATTGGTCACCCTTTGTAAGGACCTTTATAGTAGCTGATAAGTAGGGGTTGGTGGCATTGGTAACTACCTTATAGTTTGGGCAAAAGGGGGCATAGCTAGTAAACCTGTGCAAGCCTTCTCCAGGTGTGTGTCTTTGTATATAAATCAAATCTCAAAGTGTGTGTGTCAACTACTTGGGCATGAACATGACACACTGGTTGGATGGAGAGGGTGTTGGAGGTCTTGGCTTGACCCATCAGCTGAGATCTTAACCCTTATAGCTGTGCCAGTGGGTAGTCTTAACTGGGATCTGGAGAAAGAGGGAGAAGCTAGCCCCAGACTGACTGTAATCTCTGTGTGCTCTTAAGGGAAATTGTACTTTACTGTGTGTGTACTTGTCATCCTCCCATTGTGTACATCCCTCACTGTTGCCAGTGGTGAGGATTGAGGCTCCTTGATTACTGGGCCAGTGCAGGGGAGTCACAAATGAACTCAAAATGCATCCTTCCAGGACTGTCCTTCTTGATGAAACTTCATGTCTACATCTTAGCTATTTACTGCATAGCATCCTGTCTCATTAAATGTTGAAATGCAAACCTATTTTATAGGATTTACAGGTAAGTGTCTATTTGTAATAGATATTGCCCCTCTTGTGTCCAAATAAGACATTTTGCCATAGTGACCCTTCTAGCCAGATATCAGTCAGTGGTCATCTGCCTTGACCCTTTTTGAAGGTAGTCAGTAAAGATATCAGAGTAGGAGTGCACACCCCTGTTGTAAGGGAATCGACTCATCCTCATACATATTGTCCAATGCAACATGGCACACTGCACATTTTTGTCATCTTCCTCTGTGTCTGAGTGATCTACATACTTAGAATTTTCAATCTCCTTTCATGACTGTTGCCTAGCTATCTCTTCTGCTTGTTCTTTCAAATATTTTATCTATACAGGCAAAGCTGCCTAAAAATCTATGGGGTATACATCCCATTTCCCTGTGTAATGATGAACCTTATACCTATCTTTACCAATATTGTAAGGTCTCTGTACATTGACTTGTTGTTCTGACTTGTCTTATGAATCCTTTGACTCAGTTTTTGCAAAACAAAAATGCATAGCCAGCAAACCATGACAAATGAGTTTAATAGTATAAAAGAAGGAGAACAAAATAACATAATTTTATTTTGTTATCCTTTTATACCATTAAACTCATTTGTCATGGTTTGCTGGCTCTGCAGTTTTGTTTTGCTGAAGGACTTTTGGAGCTGTGCAGCTACCATACTTGTAGGGACTCACTTCTCTTTGGATAAGTTTTTGCAAACACACCATGTTCTCCTTCTTTTTAAGCAAAGCTTTGTAATGGTCACAATTTTGCTTAATATGGCCCATCTTTTTACAGAAAAAGCATGTTAACACCTTTTGTTCTTGACCTGCTTTCAAACATGGAGCTGGAGGTGCTTATGCAGCTCTCTCTGATGGGGGTTAATCACACCATTGTCGTCTACCGCGACCTCTTACCTCACGTATTACCTCAAATGCCTTGCTACTTTCCTCCAAGGCAAAGATATGGTGGAAAAATAATGTCCCATCATTCGCCATAGTCTGTCCCCTCATGAGTTTTTGTACTACATCAGTGAGGGTATTGGAATTTTCCTCAAATTCATTTAATATCCCCTGGGATCCATTTTACTGTATTTACTGTTTTTGTATTTCATTTTATTGCATGTCCCTTTCTGACTTTTGATAGATGCTTTGGAATTCTAATTAAAAATGTTCAGCTTGCTCCATTAATTTATTTGAGATGATGATTTGAAATTATCTAACAGCTTAGCTGTGAGAGACTGCCCCTGTGTGTATGCCATGGGAGCAGCAGTCTTGTGCCCTACCTTACTATCTAATGTGTAAGCATTTGGATGAAAGTTTTAAAATATTTGGGAATAAAAATCCAAAAACATCTGAGTAAAAGGCATCTGTCCATACACCAGAGCCTGCTCTATATGCCAGCCATTCTTCAAACACAAGCATGTTGTAAAATGTAGCTCTTTTATCATTCCATTGTGGTAAGCTTTGTAATAATCTTGACTGTGTATACAGATCAGCTGTAGTTCCCCGTTCTATAACTTGCACTGGTTTTGTCTTGCAGTTCTTCTTTTAACTCTTCTATTTGGCATTAGCTCATATTAGTTTATCCTGGACCTAACTAACCAGATTCCATCCATCCTGTAAATGTTGCTTGAGATCTGAAATTTCTTGCTGTAATGCTTTGCAGGTTTTATGATACTTTTTAGTAGACTCCTCTGCTGATTGCGTGTCCCCTATGCACTTTTGAAGTTCTTGTATGTCATTTTTGAGCTTTCTGAACTCACCTTGTCTGTCTTAAGAATTTATTAAACTCCTTTTTCAATTTATCATGAACCTTGTCCCTGTCCTTATCTGTTTTTTCATGTTTAGTGGCTTCATTCCACCCTTTTACATACTCTTTAAAGGGTGTAACAAGATCTACAGGAGATTGTCAGTAATTGATTTGACTGTTCCAGCTCTGAAATTAACATTTCATATGTAGTCACAGGACATATGCTTACATCATATTCAAATGTTAAATAGCTATCACCCTTTTCTGGTACTTTACCATCAGAAGATTTTGCTTAACAATGTAACTTTTCAACAGTGTTCTGCACTCTATATGGTATTGTATGCAGAAAGCAGTTTCATATGATTGACATGATAAACATTTATTGTCATACCACACATTTCTTTTGAGATACCAGTCAAATGTTGTTACCCATTTGCACAATGCTTGTACATCAACTTGCACTAGTAAGGTTTTACATTTGCTAATATGCTGTTTATACCAACATTGCATTCTATCCCAGATTTTATCTGGTCAATCTGCCACACTGAGAGTAAAACTGTTTGTTTACTACAGTCCCTCCAATGGCAACCATACTGTATGTAATACAGAAAAATTCTTACCAGTTGACAGAGAGACAGGTGACCAGGCTGCTTGCTGTAGATGGTTGACAGCTCTCTCCAATTACTTGAAAAACTGTTGAAACAAAACTGGCAGTTGCAGCTTTGAAACTTGAAATTCACGGACTTGAAGAATTTATGGAACTGCATCCTTCCTGTACGGCAGTCTCACTCCTGATTCAGATGTCTGAAAACTGTTCTGCTGCAAGCTGTATAGCACTAGAGTGCTTCTATTGAACACTTTCACTCGTATACATAAATTTTACTTACTGCGCTTTTACTGGAGTGACCCTATGCAAGGCACTTCTCCCCCTTGTTCAAATACAAGCTAGGCTTGCTACTAGAAAATTAATTACGGGGCTGCTCACTGAAAGTACAGTGCTGCAAAGTATATTTGTTATCTTATCAGTGCAGTTACAAATAGAATAACTTATCTATATAACAGACGTGCTATACGTTACAGCTTATTGCTTTTAATGTACAAGGTATGCTTCTCAATGCTTACATAGATGATTCTCCATTTACCTCGGAACAAAAGTGTTACTACAAAATACCAAATTTAACAAAGTATCAGATCTAACAGTCATTCAGTTTTACTGTCTATTTATGTATTTATTGACATCTGTTAACTGGGTTAGTCCAACTAGGCCAAAGGCCCCTTTTCAGAGAAGACCCAATGAGAAAAGCTACAAGAATATAAGAAACAAAAAAAAACAAATATCCAGCAGTAAAAAAAACAAGGTCAATTTTTACATAAGCAATATACTATAATATGAAGTAATTTACAGTCATTACAGATGAGCAAAGGTTATATGAAATTTGAACATACATGGTACAGATATATCAAAATTAGAATTAGTCTAAAAAAAGGAAAGCAGCATACAATGAATGTAAGAAGATGGAGTATGCACAGTAGCCAATGAGAGAGAACAGAAAAAGTTGAAAGTATAGGAACCTGTATAGGTGGACAAAAGCTAGAATAAGAACAGTAGCAAATGAGTGAAGCAGAAAAAGAGGGAAAAAATCCAGGTAGGAAGTAAGTGGTAAAAGACCCTAGGTAATAAGTCCATAGAAAGAAACAAGGAAGTAGAAGCTGAAAGGACAGCAGACCCTTACTAGATAGAAGTCATGTAGGTTAATTCCAAGGGCAATACCAGGAATTACAGAAGCAGTCTGAGAGCCATTTTAAAGGTGTTAGGCTGAGTAATAGAGCTGACATTTGGTGATAATTTATTCCAAGCCTTTGCTATGGTACAGCAGTAAAGTCGTTTTCCAGTATTTTTATTGGGCATGTGAACTTGCAGTTGGTTCTGTTGTGAGCTGTGGAGAACTCAGTTGGGGTTTAAGGCTGGATGAGAGAGCAGATAGAGGGGCAGGAACAAGATTCATCCAAGACTAAGCCATAAGAAACTGGGGTGAATAAGATTTGCTGATGAAATTCCAGCCACTACAGGCTTTTTAGTGCTATGCAGTGATGACAGCAGTGAGATTGGTTGGAGGCAAATCTTAGAATTTTAAGTAAGTTCTAAGTTAGTCAGAAGATTAGATTGGAGGAAAGTGAGTATATGAGCTGCATAAAGTAGTGTGGGTAGTAAGAAGGTTTGTGCAAGGGAGATTCTGGAAGCATTTGTAAGGAAGTTTTTACGTCTGTAAAGCAGGCCTAGCCTTTATTTTTTTAATACATTGCTCTGTGTGCAAGTCTAACTTCAGATGGTCGTCGATCATATCTAATAGTTTGGTGTGAGATTCAGTGGAGATGTTCAGGGAGGAAACTGAAAAGGTAGCTTTATGATGTTGGAGAGTTGTAGGAAGGAATAGGAGTTTTCTTAAGGTTCAATAGTAGCCGATTGGAAGTAAGCCATCTTTCAACAGAGTGAAGAGACTCTGGTGATGGCATGAAGGTGAGTGAGCTCCACAGAGCAGCAGAGGGTTAAGCCATCTGCATATTAAATAATGGAAGAGCATAGGCAAGAGTTGATGTTAATAAACATGTTAAAGAATAGGGGCCCTAGTATGGAGCCTTGGGGTACACCAGTTTGAACAGGTAGGAAGGGGGGAGAAATTAAATTGCCATTTGACTGCCTGGAATCTGTTTGACAGGTAGCTGGAGAACCATGATTGAGTAGAGTTAGAAAGGTTTAGTGAAGATAGTTTGGATAGTAGTAGACTCCAGGAAACGGTATCGGAGTCCTTGGATAGGTCAAGAAACAAGCAGGAGACTAACATATCATCACAGGATTTTGCAGTGGTATTTATGAAGGATGTCAGAACAGTAGCAGTGCTATGTGTTGAGTGAAAGCCATGCTGTGTGGGGTAAGAAGACTTTCCTGGAGAAGGTATTCAAGGAGCTGTGTGTATGCATTTTTCGAGAGGTTTTGACAGGGGAGATAAGATGGTAGTAGGTCTGAAGTTGAAGGAGTCAGTAGAGCTGCTGCTTTTTTGTAAGGGTATGACATAGAATTTTTCCAGATGTCCGGTACAATGTTTTCCTTAATGGCCCTATTGAGTAACATGGAAATGAGGTGGGCAATAGAATTGGCAGCAATTTTAAGGAACTGTGAAGGTAAGTTGTCAACTGATGGAGTGTGTTTTAAGTGTGGAAAGGAGTTTCTTGACATAGTTGTGACATAGTTGTGTTTAAGAGAAAAGATGGAAGAATGGGTTGGATTAGGGGGTGTGGTGTTGGTGGAATTGCCGTTTTTGGTAAAGTTATGGATACAATCAATGAAGAAGGTATTAAGGAATGTGGCAATATCTGCTGGTGAGCTATTGGGACAGGGATTAAAGGATGATGAGCATCCTGGATGTAGCAACTTGCTGACTGATTGCTAGAACTTTTGGGGGTTGGAGTGAAGATTTTCTAGAAGTTTATGAAAGAAATTTTATCAGTGGTGACCTTTTTTTTTTTTTTTTTTTAAGTTGCGAAGCTCTGTAAGTTTGAGGATCAGTAGAGGATTTGGATTTTTCCCATTTTTTCCATGCACTATCTGTCTTCTTCATAATGGTTTGGGTAGCTTGTGTTAGCCGGGGGGCAAAATGAGTATTGATCCTTATTTTTCTGATTGGGACCAAAGAATTGAACATGTCTAGAAAGGTTTTATAAATTTCCAGGACTACTTCCTCTAGAGGAAGATTATGGAGGAAGGACCAATTAATAGAAGAGGCCAAGTGGATGAAAGTGTCTGGATTGAAACTTGACAGTTTACAGCAGTCTTTGTATTGCTGAGGTTTATAAATTTGAAGAGAGTGTCTAATTATGTATTGGGGTTATTGTAGAGATTAGGATTAGAAATGAGGACCCAGTCTAGAGTAGAACCAATATTGGTGCGTTTGTTTAGATGAGTAGGACTGGATATTAATTGAGAGAAACTAAAGAGGTTAATGGAAGAATTTGAGGAGTCCGTGTTTAGGGTATTCCAGTCGATGTTTACATCAACTAGGACAACAGTTTCATGTGAGATGGTTTGAGAGATCCAAGAAAGTGTTCTAGGATAGCAATGTTGTTACCTGGAGGAGATGTAGATGGAAGCAATAGCTAGTTTCTTATGAGAAATTGACACTTACCAATGAGAATTTTGTCAGGTTGAAAATCTGAAGGTAGTGATAGAGGTTGAAGGCTGAGCTGGTTAGACTAAAGAATGGAAACACAACCGCCTTTCTTTTTAAGCCGATCTTGCCAGAGAATTGTGTAGCCTGGTAAGAGTCTTTCAGAGTCTGATATGAGGTTTCAGCCAAGTTTCAGAGAGAGAGAATGTCAGGGGTGTGTAAGGATATCCAGGCATGCAAAGGAGGAATTTTATTCATGATACTTTGAATGTTCATGGATAAACTAGGTTTCTGGTGGGTGTGGATGTGGGAGTCTAAGACTACGTGATAGCAGAAGAGTTATGAAGGTGTACTGTATAGGCTATGGGGAAAAGAAGTGATGGGCAGGGCCAAGGTTTGGATGTATGTTACCTGATGGTAGCAGATTTAAAATGATTTGTATGGGGAATGTAGAGTGGTTATATAGGTTCATAGGTGTATACTAGGCTAATGGCCCTGGAGCCTTTACAAGCCTAGCCATAGGATTTACCCTGGCATTGTGCCACACCTCTTTAGTTCCCATATTGGAGGTGATTTTATACACTTTTTTTATACAATTTGGATTCTGTTCATGAACACAATCTTTTGAAGTCTGATTCATGTCATGCAGTTTGCTGATAAGCTGATTTTTGTTCTGTTTCAAGGTGAATTATGTGGGAACCTTAAAAATTTAGGAAGTCGTCCTAGTCTCTGGTCATCCTTGCAGCTGTACTAGTCAGGGATTAGGGAGTCATCTTTATCTGTAGTTCTCCTTGCAGATGTACTAGTCACAGAGCATTTTATATCACACACATTATGGTTGCCAAAACATTTTCTGTTTATTTTCAGCTAAGAAAGTTTTAACCCTTTAATATGTATGTATACAAACAAGCAGAAATGTGCGTGCACTATTGTAAGTGGTTAAATGTACTTATTCTAACACTTACTACTTCCATGACCCCCTGAATGTGTTCAGACACAGTGGTGCCATATACTTCTACTGTCCCTTCTTTAGAATCCATCCAAACATGATCTCCCTTCTTGTATTTACAACATTTTAACTCATTTATTTTGCATTATGACCCACCACACCACATGTAAAACATTTCCTTTTTGGACAATCAACAATCAAATGATCTGATTTTCCACAGTATAAAAAAAAAGTGTGTGTTAACCCCAATATTTAACACCATTTTGACCATTTCTATTTATAATACTAGGGGTAGGAATGATTCTCATTGTCCATTTTTAGTACAATGTCACAACCCCAACCCCAATCCAAAATCCTCTGTCAAACCTTTTAGAAATGTCCAATACATCTTTACATATGCAATTTAAATGTCTTTTCAAAGCTGAATATGCATTTTCTTAGTTTCTCTGGAAAAAAAGCTATTCATAAGTATTCCACAAAGTACAGTCTTTATTTTCATATTGACTTAAGAGTTTCCATTTACTAACCATTTTTAAAATTATATCATTAAAGGTTTCTTTGATTATATGAATAAAAGTTCTTAGCTCTGCTTGAGAAGTCCCTAAAGGTGAAATAACATTGTCCCATACCTCATATCTTTCTATTTCTCTTTCTTCCTTCGAAGAAAATCTTAACAGTACAATTTCTTCCTTGTTTTATAACAGATGTTACTTTTTTTGCTTTTTTTCTTAACCATAGCTGCACAAGTTTTTGACTTACCATCTCCTGTTTTTGTATCAAAAATACCTCTTCATTTTGAATTTTGCCCATTATATTTCCTCATGCAAAACCCTTGTTACTCTTAGGTTCACATTTCTCACACAATTTCTTTAATAAAATATCCTGAACCCTCCTGACTGTAGAGTTGTAATGATACATCCCTCGCCATGCTGATTCTCTTCCTAAAATAGCTGCTGGAAATTTTCTTCTGAATCTAGAAAAGGCTGGACTGCGCCCTTCTGTTTCAAAAATATCCACAGAAAACTTGACTGCCTTCCTACCATCATCTCCAACCACTGGAACTCCACTAGAAGGAATATATGCCATTATCTTGATTCTCTGACCTCAGACACATACAGGAGGATTAACTGCATCCTCTTCTCTCCTCTTGTCTTTTAATACATTTTTAAGCTGATTTGAAAGCTCAACTGCCTCCTTTCCAAATCACTACCAAGCAACTCTCTCAACTCCATTGCTGCAACTCCCTGCTTCTTTGTGCAGCCACCATGCCAGAAACAGAAGCAGGATGTGCAACCAAAAAAATGGTCCCCCTCACAACAAAAAGTGTAGAAGTGTAGAGGCCCTTTATATTGAAAAATAACTCTCTACAAATTATTAACATATTTACAAATATTTAGATATGTAGAAATATATAAATATGCAAATCTGTGTGTACACATTCATAATTTCCTTTATAGTCTTGATAAACTTTCATCCGTATTAGGCTCCCACTCTTTTTTCTGTAGCTACCATCTGATTTAACTTAATATTTTTAAAAACTCCAAAAAAGAACTGGTAAAATAAAAAAGCAAGCAGGCTGTAAGTACTCCAAACCACACAATTTATGTGAGCGCTTTTATCAGAGATAATGCTCCAACTTCACACAAAAGAAAAGAAAAGACAACAATTAACCACTTTATATACTTACAAGTGGATGCAATTAAACCAATCACAAATTAACCATCAGTAAATTACATTCACTAATTCATGTGGGGTTATAAAAACATCTAACTCTGTTGTGGCAACAGTAAACAATTCAACTAATACAAGATATATTCTCCATTTACAATATGTATACTTAAAACCATTTACAAAACATATCAGAAACCTATACATAAATACATGCATGTAATAAAAATATATACGTTAAAGATTAAAAATTAACAAGGTGCAATACCCTTTTAGCTAAAATACTAGGGGTGCTAAACAGTTGATGCAAGTGTGGGTAATTATAAAGTAAAAATTAAAATTTGAATGATTATCTGCAATCATTCCTTTTCAAATACTGTTGGCAGTATAAATATATATGCTAAGTTTACTGTTTTTCCCATCAGCACGGAATTTATTAAATAAGACTTTTTTCCGAATGATCTGTATGTTCTACAGAAAAGACATGTTTGCTTTGCTTTTTTACCAATATAATTCATTTTTTCTTTTACTTCTTCCTAATTTACACATTCTTCATCACTTATTTCAGAACGATCTTTTATGTCCTCTGTATTATTTTTTTCCTCTATTTTTTATTCTAGTTCTATAACATCTAAATTTCTTCTCTTTGTTGATTTTCTTCCCTTTCTTTTTCCTATTTTCATTTTTGCATCCATCCAAAAATGTCCAATTTTATTGCATTTATAATATTTCAATTCACATTGTTTGCATCATGTCCCATTTCCTCACAAATGCATTTTATTCTGTCAGTTACTTATCAAATGCTCTTCCTTTCCACAGAAAAAACCTGTTTTGGTGGTCCCACTGTTTTACAACCTCCCTTTCCCCCTCCACATTTATCATGCTTGGCATGTGTAGCATTTTTTTTCTTTCTAGTTTTTAACACAATACTATAATCCCAGCCACCAGTCCATAATAAACCCTCTCATTCTACCTCTGTTTGAAATTGTACATGAATCTTTTTTGTTTCCCTCTTAAATGCTTTTATCACGTAAAGATTCCATGGGTTACATTCTTACTTTTTTTCATATTCTCTAAAAAAAATTTTCCATTGAAAAACTTGTCTTAAATATAATGTCACAAAATGTCTTTCTGTTAATAAGAACGCATGCTCTTTCTTCGTGTGCTTTTACACCCAAAGGATCTATTAAATTGTCCCACACTTCATACCTGTCCATTTATTTATCTTCTTTAGTTTGAATCCGTACCATGAACTTGCATTTTTTCATTTTCTTCTGCCTTCTTTTCTGTTACTCCACTTTTGCTTGCTTTTACTTTCTCTGCATATGTTTTCTTTTCCATCTCACCACTATTCTTCAGGATAGTCTCTGTATCCTGCTTTTGTATTTTTTCCATAATGTCGCACCAGGAAACATCTCCTTCCTTTATTGGCACAAACTGCACTGCCATTTCTTTAAATAACTCATCCCACAACCCTCCCAACTGCAGGGTTTGTAATTATACATCCATCATTTGCCGACTCATCTTCATCAGACAGG
Source organism: Protopterus annectens (assembly GCF_019279795.1). Classification (NCBI taxonomy): domain Eukaryota; kingdom Metazoa; phylum Chordata; order Ceratodontiformes; family Protopteridae; genus Protopterus; species Protopterus annectens. The sequence goes on from NC_056748.1 coordinate 1,077,953,800, forward strand.
TTTCTGTGTGACATTCCTCTGAATCCTGCATACATTCTCCAGTCTTGATATTTGATTTTGCCTTAATTACTCCATCAAATCCTTCTCTCTCCATCTGCCTCCCTGTTTCTCCAGGCTGCCTCTTTGGCTGAAATGGAAACAGGAAGTGCTTCTTCAAAAATGGTTCCCACTCACAACAATGATGAGTAGGATTTTATTTGTAAGCACATATATATATATATATATATATATCAGACTGCGGTGGTGGTGCTGCGGTAGCATTGTCGCCTCATAGCAAGACGTTGTCCCATTCGAGTCTCAGCTAGAGTGTCTTCTGTGTGGAGGCATACGTGAATGGGGGTGTGCCTTCGTTGAAGGTTGTGTCAGGGCTGGTAACCCGGTACGTAAAAATCCACTACCAATCATTAACGGACCAGAGTCCCGCTGTGGTGACCCCTAACCGGGAAAAGCTGAAAGACACACACACGTGTATATATATTTATATATAAATATATATATATAAATAAATATATATATATATATATATATATATATATATATATATATATTTATATTCAAACACGCAGAGCAGTTCCCCTATGGCTTGAAAAACAAACAACAAACAACCCTTTGGAAGGTAGCAGATGTCAAAATCGAAAGAAAATCAGTCGTCGCTCAGTAACTATAACCAATCTAAAATAACAAAATTTTAATGCAAAATAACGTGAGTGCTTTCGCGGAGTTCACCTCCGCTTCATCAGATAATACTACAAAGAACAAGCACAGTTTTTATATAGAAAACATCACTCAATTAGCCAATTGGTAACCAATTAGCATTATTTAAAGCTATACTACATTTCATCTTGAAAATAAAAAATGTATATATTAACTTAACTAAAATTGTCATATGTTGCATATTTTACAAACCATGCCTATTCAGAATACAATTAATATTATGAATAGCAGGCAAATTATTAACTAAAGTGGTCAAACCAGAAGACCTTAAATTATTAAAAATATTTAAAATTGTTAAAAATATGCACAACCACAATGTAGTAAAATAAAACATACGCTGCCATTATATCAGCGTAATTTCCTGCCCTTAAGGATAGGTTTAATACTCACACTCTCATTTAGCCTGTAACCCTAATGCGATCCCAACCTTAGTATCCATCTAAGCTCCGCTTGCTCTGTCAAATTGCTTATATCGCCCAATCTAATATTTGGATACTGTACATGCAGTACTTGAAAGCAAAATTGATGGTCAGATCCCTCACTCAAAATATGCTTCGCTATCGCACTATATTCCTGGAGTCTATCCACACAGTATATATGGTCCCTAATCCTCTCTCTGAGGCTCCTATTCGTTTTACCAATATAAAATTTAAAACACTGTGTGCAGTGTGCCACATATACAACATTTCGAGTGTGACAGTTACTATTATTTCTAAGTTCCCATAGATAACCTGTATTGGGATTTTTAAAGAAACGCGACTCATCAATATAAACACATTGTGGGCAATATCCACATTTCTTAGTCCCTTGTAGGGCAGAATTAATCACTCTAGATGCTTCATTCACATTCCTATAGCATAAAAGCTGTTTCAGATTGGTCATGTTACTGTACGTGAACTTGGGTCTTAAACCTACTAAATTACTAGTATCCTCGTCCACCGTCAGTATATTCCAGTTGTCATTTACGGCCTGTCTAATCAAACCAGTATTACTTCCATAAGGGAGTACTAATGCAACACTATTAAAAGAGTTGTTGTAACGAGAACTATGGTCAGAGCTTAACCTATTGCTAGAAAAATATGGTCTCGCTCTATCATCTCGTTGTTGCTTGACTTCCATAAACTTCCTATCAATCAAATGCTCACTATATCCTCTAGCCATAAAGTAACTTTTTAGTTTATACAATTCATCAACAAAAACATTCTCATCACTACAGAGACGTGACACTCTATACGCCTGTCCTTTAATGATGTTTGCAAAGGTGGAGGGTTTATGCATACTACTGGCATGTAAAAAGGAAGCTTTATAGCACTCCTTCCTATAAACCGTTGTATTATACTTACAACCTGACTTAAATATAGTAACATCCAGGTAGTTAATCCTATCACTGGAATAATTTAAAGTAAATTTCAAAAAGGGGCTGCTGGCATTGACCTGCTGGTATAACGCATTCAAAGAAGTAACATCACCTTCCCATACAAAAAACAGGTCATCCACAAAACGCCTATAGCATAAAATCTGTGCATGCCTTAAAATATGTACCTGCTCCCATGCTACCATCACTAGATTTGCATATGCATTCGCACAGCTCGTGCCCATCGCAACCCCCTTTTTTTGCAGGTAACAGTTCTCTTCAAACAGGAAGACATTATTTTCGAGAACCAATTCAAGCAGTAGGCATATAAAATCTATCTTGTGTACATCCATCGAACCACAACTTATTAATAAATCTCTAATAATCAAAACACCAGTCTCATTGGGTATACATGTAAAAAGAGATTTGACATCCATGGTAGTGAGTATAAAGTTATCTGAAATGTCAACAGACTCAAAAAAACTCATATAAACTCGATAGGAAGTGCTGTGTGTCACATAACACATAGTCATATTGTTGAAGAACTTCCTTTAAAACTGAGTCCAAGTAAATAGAGATGGGCTCGGTTACCCATCCAGCTCCAGATACTATGGGTCTAAAGGATGGTTGATAACAATTCTTATGTATTTTTGGCAATCCGTACATCCTAGGTATTAATGGGTACTCTACAGTAAAATAGTTAAACATATCATCATTCAATAAGTCAAGTGCTTTGCACTCATTCAACGCTCTATTAACAGTTTCATGTATGCATCCCACCACATCAATTGTTATTTTAGTGTAAGCATCGCTCAACAGCATATTCATCATGGTATCTGAGTAATATGAGCTGTCCATTACCACGATCAGACCCCCCTTATCGGCGGGTCGTATGACTATTTTATCATTACATTTCAGACTTTTCAACGCTCGTCTTTCATTAACAGTTAGATTATCTGGATAGTTTCCATGAGCAGCATGATGTCCGTTGTAAATGTTTTTTTCCACAGCTTTAATGAACAGCTCAACATTGGGTGGAAAGCGCGGTACAAAACTGCTTTTACATTTAAACGACTGAGCACCAATTGGATTGTCATTTCCAAGCATTAACTTTAAAGATAAATTTCTAGCAAACATTTTAACTGCTAAGAGATTATCACTGACATCAACCTCCATAGACGGAACAAAGTTAACTCCCTTGTTCAATAACGCAATTTCATACATATCTAGTTCAAGACCCGAAATATTCCATACTAAGTTGTCGTGTTCCATAACTTCATTAAAGTACATACCTGTTGAGTCTGGGGGTAATCTCTCTTCGATACTTTCTGCTCGTCTACATCTAACGACCTTTTCCTCCCCTGTCTTATAGGAAGTGGAGCTAAAGGAAAATTTCCAACTGGTACTCTATCAAGAGGTATTTTCCTTCTCACATCCATACCAGGATGTAATGATTTTTCACCAGCCTCTCGTTTGTTTAACCCAACAGCTGATTCAGCTGGCGTAGTGTATACTGATGACGACCTCTCAGGGGAGTTTAATACTAATGCTGATATAGGATTATTGTCAGATGGACGTTCCACGTTATCTGGTTGTTGTCCCATCTCTTCAGACCTCGGACTATGACGTATAGTTCTTTCAGGCCGTCTATCTTCAGCCGTAGTTACCGACCTTCTCTGCCAGCGTCTCGTGGTGTTGCCTACTTCCGAATTCACTCCACGCGAGATCCGATATGTCTCACTAGTTGCTCTTGGCCAAACAAAAACGTTACTATTAGCAAAATCTTTAACGTCTCTAAGCAATTTATTCTTCTTAGCCTCGAGGAGATTCCTTTCGTATCTCTGTACTTTATCTATTAGATCATGTAGAAACAAATCAGCTTGGTCATACCCAATGGCATTAACCAGATCTTTTTGTTGTTCAACAATATTATCACGCAACGTAAATTCTTCAGGTTGGAAAAAGTCTATCAATAGTTGTATATAGGCTTTGCTTGCCCCCAAATTTATCTGTTGCCATTTTGTTAAAAGGTCTGGGTAGAGATTACCATAAGTTGGCATGTTCAGAATGCGGAGACCTCTGGGTATCACATTGTATTGTAGACTTGCCTCTAAGTGGTACCTCTGACATATTAACCGTTTATATCTATAGACATTATTCTCAATGTCCTTTTTTAATGTTCTCACCATTAACTCATTACTATTGTCCACATTTAATATTGGTAGAGGATCATCCACATTCAGCTGCAGTAGTGGATTCAAATTGTTCGTAAGAAAGTTCCTCATTCTGGCATGTGAGTCAACAACACTTGGAATATTTACTTGTTCAGATCCTGCTCCTTCCATAACGACACACCCTAGTTGGAATGGATTCATACACGCAGAGCAGTTCCCCTATAGCTTGAAAAACAAACAACCCTTTGGAAGATAGCAGATGTCAAAATCGAAAAAAATTAGTTGTCGCTCAGTAACTATAACCAATCTAAAATCTAAAATAACAAAATTTTAATGCAAAATAACGTGAGCGCTTTCGCGGAGTTCACCTCCGCTTCATCAGACAATACTACAAAGAACAAGCACAGTTTTTATATAGAAAACATCACTCAATTAGCCAATTGGTAACCAATTAGCATTACTTAAAGCTATACTACATTTCATCTTGAAAATAAAAAATGTATATATTAACTTAACTAAAATTGTCATATGTTACATATTTTACAAACCATGCCTATTCAGAATACAATTAATATTACGAATAGCAGACAAATTATTAACTAAGAAGTGGTCAAACCAAAAGACCTTAAAAATTATTAAAAATATTTAAAATTGTTAAAAATATGCACAACCACAATGTAGTAAAATAAAACATACGCTGCCATTATATCAGCGTAATTTCCTGCCCTTAAGGATAGGTTTAATACTCACACTCTCATTTAGCCCATAACCCTGATGCGATCCCAACCTTAGTATCCATCTAAGCTCCGCTTGCTCTGTCAAATTGCTTATATCGCCCAATCTAATATTTGGATACTGTACATGCAGTACTTGAAAGCAAAATTGATGGTCAGATCCCTCACTCAAAATATGCTTCGCTATCGCACTATATTCATGGAGTCTATCCACACAGTATATATGGTCCCTAATCCTCTCTCTGAGGCTCCTATTCGTTTTACCAATATAAAATTTAAAACACTGTGTGCAGACTCAACAGGTATGTACTTTAACGAAGCTATGGAACACGACAACTTAGTATGGAATATTTCGGGTCTTGAACTAGATATGTATGAAATTGCGTTATTGAACAAGGGAGTTAACTTTGTTCCGTCTATGGAGGTTGATGTCGGTGATAATCTCTTAGCAGTTAAAATGTTTGCTAGAAATTTATCTTTAAAGTTAATGCTTGGAAATGACAATCCAATTGGTGGTCAGTCTTTTAAATGTAAAAGCAGTTTTGTACCGCGCTTTCCACCCAATGTTGAGCTGTTCGTTAAAGCTGTGGAAAAAAACATTTACAATGGACATCATGCTGCTCGTGGAAACTATCCAGATAATCTAACTGTTAATGAAAGACGAGCGTTGAAAAGTCTGAAATGTAATGATAAAATAGTTATACGACCCGCCGATAAGGGGGGGTCTGATCGTGGTAATGGACAGCTCATATTACTCGGATACCATGATGAATATGCTGTCGAGCGATGCTTACACTAAAATAACAATTGATGTGGTGGGATGCATACATGAAACTGTTAATAGAGTGTTGAATGAGTGCAAAGCACTTGACTTATTGAATGATATGTTTAACTATTTTACTGTAGAGTACCCATTAATACCTAGGATGTACAGATTGCCAAAAATACATAAGAATTGTTATCAACCATCCTTTAGACCCATAGTATCTGGAGCTGGATGGGTAACTGAGCCCATCTCTATTTACTTGGACTCAGTTTTAAAGGAAGTTCTTCAACAATATGACTATGTGTTACGTGACACACAGCACTTCCTATCGAGTTTGAGTTTTTTGAGTCTGTTGACATTTCAGATAACTTTATACTCACTACCATGGATGTCGAATCTCTTTTTACATGTATACCCAATGAGACTGGTGTTTTGATTATTAGAGATTTATTAATAAGTTGTGGTTCGATGGATGTACACAAGATAGAGTTTATATGCCTACTTCTTGAATTGGTTCTCGAAAATAATGTCTTCCTGTTTGAAGAGAACTGTTACCTGCAAAAAAGGGGGTTGCGATGGGCATGAGCTGTGCGAATGCATATGCAAATCTAGTGATGGTAGCATGGGAGCAGGTACATATTTTAAGGCGTGCACATATTTTATGCTATAGGCATTTTGTGGATGACCTGTTTTTTGTATGGGAAGGTGATGTTACTTCTTTGAATGTGTTATACCAGCAGGTCAATGCCAGCAGCCCCTTTTTGAAATTTACTTTAAATTATTCCAGTGATAGGGTTAACTACCTGGATATTACTATATTCAAGTCAGGTTGTAAGTATAATACAACGGTTTATAGGAAGGAGTGCTATAAAGCTTCCTTTTTACATGCCAGTAGTATGCATAAACCCTCCACCTTTGCAAACATCATTAAAGGACAGGCGTATAGAGTGTCACATCTCTAGTGATGAGAATGTTTTTGTTGATGAATTGTATAAACTAAAAAGTTACTTTATGGCTAGAGGATATAGTGAGCATTTGATAGGAAGTTTATGGAAGTCAAGCAACAACGAGATGATAGAGCGAGACCATATTTTTCTAGCAATAGGTAAAGCTCTGACCATAGTTCGCGTTACAACAACTCTTTTAATAGTGTTGCATTAGTACTCCCTTATGGAAGTAATACTGGTATGATTAGACAGGCCGTCAATAACAACTGGAATATACTGATGGTGGACGAGGATACTAGTAATTTAGTAGGTTTAAGACCCAAGTTCACGTACAGTAACATGACCAATCTGAAACAGCTTTTATGCTATAGGAATGTGAATGAGGTATCTAGAGTGATTAATCCTGCCCTACAAGGGACTAAGAAATGTGGATGTTGCCCACAATGTGTTTATATTGATGAGTCGCGTTTCTTTAAAAATCCCAATACAGGTTATCTATGGGAACTTAGAAATAATAGTAACTGTCACACTCGAAATGTTGTATATGTGGCACACTGCACACAGTGTTTTAAATTTTATATTGGTAAAATGAGTAGGAGCCTCAGAGAGAGGATTAGGGACCATATATACTGTGTGGATAGACTCCAGGAATATAGTGCGATAGCGAAGCATATTTTGAGTGATGGATCTGACCATCAATTTTGCTTTCAAGTACTGCATGTACAGTATCCAAATATTAGATTGGGCAATATAAGCAATTTGACAGAGCAAGCGGAGCTTGGATGGATATTAAGGTTGGGATCGCATCAGGGTTATGGGCTAAATGAGTGTGTGAGTATTAAACTTATCCTTAAGGGCAGGAAATTACGCTGATATAATGGCAGCGTATGTTTTATTTTACTACATTGTGGTTGTGCATATTTTTAACAATTTTAAATATTTTTAATAATTTTTAAGGTCTTTTGGTTTGACCACTTAGTTAATAATTTGCCTGCTATTCGTAATATTAATTGTATTCTGAATAGGCATGGTTTGTAAAATATGTAACGTATGACAATTTAAGTTAATATATACATTTTTTATTTTCAAGATGAAATGTAGTATAGCTTTAAATAATGCTAATTGGTTACCAATTGGCTAATTGAGTGATGTTTTCTATATAAAAACTGTGCTTGTTCTTTGTAGTATTGTCTGATGAAGCGGAGGTGAACTCAGCGAAAGCGCTCACGTTATTTTGCATTAAAATTTTGTTATTTTAGATTATTTTAGATTGGTTATAGTTACTGAGCGACGACTGATTTTTTTTGATTTTGACATCTGCTACCTTCCAAAGGGTTTTGTTTTATATATATATATATATATATATATATATATATATATATATATATTACAGATTATATATTACATATTTGCAAATATTAACATGTCTTGATACATTTATTTACATTTGTAAGTATTCCCCACATTCTTTTACTCATAACCAAAACTGTATATTTTCCAATACCTTTGCCAAAGTCCATTTCCCATTATAATTAAGTTCATTGACTCTCTCTGCATTGCAACATAAATAATTCTGTCTATTTTCCTTACTACTACTACTTGTCTTCATGCTCCATAATAACCATATTCTGTCATGTCAGTGTTCAAATATTCATATTTTAAATACTTTTAAACCATATTATGTTTACATATTTCTATCTATGAATTCTTAATTCTGTCACATTTTAAAAATTCATGTTCTGCAGTTTCTAATTCCCCACACTTATTACAAATTGCATCTTGTTTTCTCTTATACTGCATATTAGCATTTACAGGCAGTTTATTTATGGATAATCTCCATAAAAAGTAATTGCATTCCTTTATTTTTTATAGTTTGTATAGTTCCTTAATATAGTTTTTTTTTTTCATATTCATTTCAAGGTCTTTCCATGGGTTAACAAAATAAAATTGCATTATATTAATGTACAATTCCTTTCTGTTCTTTTCTGTTATATTCCGTATGTTCCATAATACAATTTTATTCTGATATACTTTTATTTCTTCATTGATAATACATTTGCCTCTTTTCTTTACTTCCATTCCTTCCCATTCATCTTTATATTTACAATACATTATCATTTCTATCAGCTCTTTTTCTTTCATAATACTTTTTCAAACTTTATATAAATATAAAGATGATGCATGCAAAATAAGATTAATTAAACCTAGACGTCCTTGGTCTTCATATACAATTTTCCTCTTTTAATTGGGTTCAGTCTAGAATCTTAAATAAATGAAAATGTTGACATTAGTTCTTTTTCATATTTTACAGGTATCAAATAAACATTTACTTACATACGCTAGTCTTCCTAATATCATACTATTGATTAGATGTGCTTTCTTTCTGTATGAAAACCTATATGTTTTCCAGAACATAAATGTCCTTTTCTTTCATCATTTCCTCCCATTGTTCTGTTTGTGCCAATTTTTCCCAAATTTTATTCCTAATATATCTATATACTTGTCATTAAATTCATCCCCTCCAATTGCACCTTTAAAACCAAATCCTTTTTTCATTATTTATATTTAATCCAATTATTACCAACATTGTATTGTTTGTAATTATTGCAATATCATCTGCATAAGTGCATATTATTGGCAGTTGTACTTATTTTACCATTTTATAATTTCCATTTCTTGGCATTTTGTTAGTTTCAGAAAGTTATATTCATAACCAATAAAAAATATACTACTGGCTGGATACCCCTGTCTTGTTCCACTTTTGATTTTTATTTCATTCCTTGTCCATCTGTTCACATTTAGTTTCACATACTTTTTCTCATAAACTGATGCACTCTGTTAAAACTTTTTCAGTTGTATGTTGCAAAATCCCCATAATGATTCATGTATGTTACCATATGCTTTACTTGTATCCCCTATCAGTATTTTTTATCTCTACTTTCTTATTGATGTTGTCAATTACCTGTCTTATTAGCCATAATAATTCTTGACTTCCATTCCCTTTTATGCCAAATATATTTTGGTCCTATACTTCATTTTGCATTGTACTCTTTTTGCAATTACTCTCATAAATATTTTGTAATCTGTGTTATTTAATGTTATCAGTCTCCAGTTCTTTATCTTATGTCTATTCCCCTTTTTTATTATAAATGTTATCACTCCAGTGCAGATTTCTTTATATTTAATCCCTGTTTCTAGCTATTTATTCATCACCTCAATAAACATTTTTTGCCAATCCTGCATTTCCTTGCATATGTTATATTTGATTCCATTTATTCCTGTTGCATAATTTGTGGTTATATCTTTCATAATTTCATTTAGTTCATTTATATTTATTCTTTTTTTCTAGATGCTCATTACCTTCTTTGTTTAATTTCTCTCTCATATTTTTCTATATTCACCTCTTTCTAAACAAATACATTTAATACATGTTCTTTAATTATTTTATATATTCCTTCTTATTTATTAATTTACCTTCCTTATCTTTTAATTCTCTTATTTCTTCTTTCATGATCTTACACAAATAAGATGCTACCTCTTCTTTTTTCCTTGTAATAAATATTTTTGTTTATATATCAAGTTATGAATCTTGATCAGTCATTTTATATATTTCTTTCTAATTTTCATATTTTTTCTCTTATACATCTATGAATATTTCTTGACTTACATTTTATATTTTTCTTTTACATTGTTTCATTTCTATACATTGTGAGAATACTTTTTTATAATTTTCTTTAAAATGTGTCCATAATACTGTCCATTTTTCATAGAAATCTTTCATACCTATATTATGTTTCCAGAGTACAATACGTTCCTTTCTTTCTACTAAATCCAAATCTTTTTCATTAATTCTTTTTATTCCTTTTCCTATCTTAATATATTCTTCATTTTCTTGTATTTTCATCCAAATCACTATATGATCAGAAAATCCATTATACTTCCTTTTTAACTTTGACACTTTCTCAAATTAAAAAATAATCTATTTCAGTTTTCATTTCTCTTATATGTACTATGTTTATTTTCCCATAACTTTAACTTACCACGCCTCATAATTTCAGTAACTATTTTAACATTACAATTTTTTTTCTCTTAGGTTACAGGTAAAATCCCCTGCTATTACTATATTCATAATTACACATACATAATTAAGTATACTCCTTTTTGGTAATATGTGCATATAAAGTTGCACTTCTCTATACATATTTTCCACCTTATGTCTAACACTGTTGTTCTACCTAGTGCTACCATTGTAACATTTAATATTATAATGTCGTCTTGACGTAATATACATATGCCTGAACAGGTTTCTTTACCTATGTTACAAATAACAGTACGATTCCAAAGTGTTTTCTGTTTGTGTTCTTTCTTCTGTTAATAATCTTATGTCCTCTAATATTACTTCAGCATCTATTCCAGCATCTATTCCAGCACACCATTGTAATATACTAATTCTTCTCTTAATGTTCTTCAAACTTTTCAAATTTGCAGCTAATATTCTCGGCTTTTATAGAACAGTTCTTATAGTAGAATTTCCTATCCTTTACCTTATTTTCTCTAAATATGTTTTTTAAATTTTCTTTTTCTTTTCCTAACTTGTTTCCCTATAGAATTATTTCTACCTTTTATTTTATGTCATTCAGGATCTTCTTCACTTGTCTCGTATGTTTCTTTTTCTTTTTCCTTATCTGTTTGTTTACCTTTTTGTATAACCTCTACATTAATTTCATGTTGCTGTACTTGTTCTTGTGTCACCATTTCTTCCATCTCTTGCATGTCTCATTCTAGCCATGAGTGTCCAGTATTGCCACATATCTTGCATTTTAAATAACACTTTTTTTGCATTATGTCCTCTATTACAACACAAATGACATCTTTTCTTATCACATTCATTAATTAAATGATCATCTTTTCCACAAAAATAACAAGTCTTTTGTTTCCCTGTGTACTTCACAAAATCTTTATTACCATGAACAATAATACTTGTTATATGCATCACATTGTCATTTTCCATTTTTAGTACTACTCCACATTCCCATCCCCCAGTTCAAAGCCTTCTTTCTTCATAAACTTTATTTGCAAAGAGGTATTGGATACTATAAGTCAATAGATTCCATTTTAAATCTATAGGTTCAACCTCGGTTCTAAATCGAACCAATATTCTTTTCTTTGCCAGTCTATAAAAGGGCTGAATAACGTAGTCTGACCAAGGATATACATTCTTTTTTGTTCATTTTTTCCTATGAAATTTTCCATAAACTGCCTATTCTCATATAAGTTACAGAAAGTCTCATTGTTAATAAGAATAAAAGCTCTTACTTCTTTGCAGTAATACCTAGCAGTGCAAGCAAGGAGTTCTACACCTCATATCTCCTTTTTACTGCTCATTCAAACGGTATAACTTCTCCATTTCCCCCCTTCTTCCCTACCCCTCTCACAGTTCATGCATATAGCTTCTCACTGTATTCACCTTTTCCTCCAATCTTCTGTTTTTTTCCATTATGTCACTCCATGATGCTGCATTGTTTTCTGGCTCACTTTCATTAACCATCTGCAACAAATAATCCAGACTGGAGGGTTGTAATACTTTCTTTTTGGTTCCCAGTTTCTTCAGCAAACAATTTTTACTGAAATACTTCCTCTGAATCAGCTTGCATCTCCTCCACTAAAACGGTCTGCTCCAGTACCTCCTCCTCTTCCAATTCAGATGAATCCTCCTTCCTCTGCTCACCATCATTTGTTACTTGTAATGATTCTACCAATTCCAGACTTTTCAATAACTCCTCAGCTAAATTTTGTTCACCATAGTATCTCCAGTCTGCCTTTGGACCTGGGACAAAAATTGGAGAATGAATCTGTAACACCCAATGTCTCTCCCCTGTGCCAAAGTGTAGGGAAAGTTCCCGTATGCCCTGGCCAACTTTTCCTTAGTAATATATACATACCATCTCGGGTCTCCCCTAAAAAGAGGCTACTGGCCAAGTTGGACTAACCGCGTCAACAAAGGATAAATAAAAGTAGCTCAATTTAGAGATTAACATAGGTGACATGTTACTTATAAGCAGTTAAATGTGGAAAGGAGGAATGCAATTCCAGGTGAGTGATTTTAGAGAATACTCTCTCACAAATGGTGAGAATAGGGCCTCAGTAACTGACAGCCATCTGTTTTTCTGAGGGAATAAATGTGACTTTTAATGTTGAGTTTGATAAGGAGATGATGGCATACCTGTCATGAATATTTTTAAAAGTGAATGTGTTTAAGAGCAGAAGAGTTCTAGATAAGTGTGGTGATAGATTTCTTCAGCACTGACATAGTAGTGGTGTCTGACACCAGCTAGAATAATTGATCTCTAAGAGGCGTTACTACTTATCTCAGTCACTGGTCAAAGTGTCACTAACTGTTTTTCCCCGGCTATTTTTCATTGACTCTCACAGGTGTGTACTGTTCTTTTACAGACATTGTAACAATCCCATTCTTGCAGTTGCATAAAGTACTGAAAGTAAATTGTATTTTTAAGGACAGAGACTTTGTCAGCTTCAGGTGCCCTTGCAGAAATTTCTTCAGTGATCACTCTTAGTCTGCTAGAGTACTAAGTTTACTTTCATTCCATACTTCACAATCAGAAGTAATCCCATATTTCCATTTATTCTAGCCTTTGTTCACACCCAGCAATATACTAATGTTTCTTTTTTTCATTCCAGCCTTTGCTTCACACTCAGCAGTAGTAACAGAGAAAATGTGTATCTCTATAGCCTGGAGTTCCAGAAAATTAGTAATTTGGTAGACCCACTTTGACAAAAATATGATAGAACTACCAATGCTTTGTGTAGGTTTTTACTGGGTCAGGAATCTTAACCATAATTGGACATATAATACAAAAGTAAGTAGATTCCTACTGCAAATTTCTTGGTGTCAGACAAGCCCAAGAAGGTATGCACGGAGGAAGTTAATTAGCACTAAAATCCCAGGCAAGGTTACAGATACTTAAGCTATGCTTACTTGTGTGCCAACCATACCTCTCAACTGTACAAATTTTTGTAAAATGCTCAGATTTTGCCTCATATTTTTGGTCCATTTTTCATAAATTGTCTTTTTTAGCAAATTAGTGGCAAACCATTAAAAACTGAAGTTCAAAAATAATGAAGGACATTTTAGTTGCAGACTTCACACTGTTCAGAAAATTCATGCTAATCCAAAACCTGTTCTCTCGACCTCTTAAGTTTGTAAAAACAATATTTAGAAGCTGTCCCTGGTTTTGGGCCTTTGTCCAACTTCCTTTTATGGCTTTGTCCAGATTTTTTGCTCTAAGAGGTTGAGCGGTATGGTGCCAACTTAAAACAAATTATATGGAGAGAAGTGTACTGTTGGATAATGAAAAGTTGTCTACATCGTGTATCATAGTGTATAGTTCTATTGTTGCTGGGTAATGCATTTGCTATTAATAGTACTTTCAACAAATTTCCTACCTTAACATTTAGTATGTTTGCTATTTAGTACTGAAAGTTCTCAGAAAAATGCAACTGAGAAGAAACATGTAAAATCAATAAAAAGGAAAATACAACAGAAAATTGGAGCAGTACCAATGAATGAAATTGAAAAGGATGCCAATTGTGGAGGAACTGCAGTGCCATATTATTCCAAATGGGATTCCCCTAGCAATAGAAGAATTGCAGAAAGTGACTCGCTTGAAGAATATCCTAAAGAGAAAAGTTCTAATGATTCATTTCCTTCTGTGGGCCAGACTGCATCAGTTATTACTTTGAATGAACAAAGAGAGGAGCAGATGAAAACTGCTTTGTCCTCATCTTTTGACAATTTGACTGTTTCTAACAGTTCTCAGGTGAATAATTTCCTTCTGAGACAGGACCCCAAAACAGGAGTTCTTACATTAGTACCTGTTCAGGTAGCTGTGCCAGACCAGCTATCTGGCATGCAGTTTCAGACTGCCACATATGACCTGCTGTCAAACCAACAGGTAGTGCCTTTCCTTGCAACAGATGCTAAACTGAATGCAAATTCTCCTGCTACTGCTACAAACAGCATTATGTCAAATGTCTGGCCAAGGCAGAATAACAGACTCAGTGCTAAGGACCTAGGTGCAGAAAGTCCATTATCTGGTAAAAAAATAACACAAGAGTTAGTTAAACTTAACGTTGAAGATAAGCCTTTGTCTGAAAGCAAAGATGTCAGCAAATCAACAATTGTTTCATCAGAATGCAGCCCGTCAATATTGACGTTCCAGATTGCTGGTCACCCACACGTGACAGATGAGACCTCAGTTGATGCTAAACTGATTTCCCTGCGTAAGGTGATACAGCATATAAAGGAGGAGTTCGCCTTTGAAGGATACCTAGACAATGGAGTAGAAGATGCTGCTATGGGTATGTAACACCATTTATGTTAGTTCCAGAAGCCATCTCAGCAGCAAAATTCTAATATATATTTTTTGTATGAAACACATTGCTTATTTTATTCATGTAGTGGTTCATTATATATGCATTGAAACAGGTGTTTTATATACACATACAGTAATTTGCTTTGTGAAAAATGCTCTATAACCCATTGAGCTAATTACTTTTGAAGCAGTTGCCAAATGTATAGAATTACTTGAAGTAAAACATGCTAATGTAAGCAAAAATTAAATTATTTCAGACTGACAGCTTAAAGGTTTTTCTTCAGTAATTATGTCAATTGTCCTCGACAAGGATAAAGGAACTAAGCTATATTGAAACAATAAAAAAAAAAGAACTTGTGCATTAAAAATAATGCAAAATCTACAAAACTCTGTGGATTCTAATAGTATTGCTATGGCTGAACTATTATCCGTTCACTCAGTGTGTGAGTTTGCAAACAGAGGTTTCTCCCAGTAAAAGTGCATAGAAATTCTTAACAAGAAATTGGGTATTGTAATGCAGTATGCTCAATGAATGTGATAATATTTGAATCTGTGCACACACCCGTGTGTGTGTGTGTGTGTGTGTGTGTGTTGGATGGGAGCTTCCCACTATTCAGTAACAAATGCAGGGTGCACAACTGATATTTGTTGTAATAATCATAAAGGTTTATCTTTCTATAATGTAGGTTGCCATATTCATAATGGTTTTCAAAATTAGGTGTTTCACCATTTACAAATTCTCCTCCAGGAAACACAAAATGATGCAAATAGCTTTGTTTTTCAGTCTTTGCAGTAGCACAGTCCATCCTAATTTGAACTCCTAATTTAAGAGTAGGTAACATCAGAAAACTACGGATCCAAAAATGTATTTATTTGACATTTGTTTACCGGAATAGTTTGACTGGGTTATTTTCTCTGTTTTCAGAGGAGGTCTGGGGAGAAAAGCTCCACATATAAAGCATTGTTGCATATATTGTTACATATTTTGTGTACAGTTCCATATTTGTAATCCTGTTACACATTTTACAACAGTAACATATTTAACATTTCACATTTACATATTTTAGTTACATATTTAAGAATATTTAAAATAAAGCAGCCAAAAGAATATGGAAAACCTTAAATTTGTATATACAAATGGTTTAACAATTTTAATTGCACCTATTACATATATAAAATCTTCGCAGTCTGCTCACCCTGTAAAAATGGGACAGTACCTCATGTGCTGCTCAAAATATTTTAGCTGAACTGTTAGTTACAAATACAGTTAGATTAAACTAAATGCACACACCAAAATGCATGTAAAAACTGTCAAACTAAATTCATCATTTTATAGTTTTATAAACAAAAAGATAATATACATTTTTTTCTAAGAGATCAGAAATGCAGATTTTACTTAGCTTGGTGTTGCTCTCCTTTCCTTTACGGATTTCATCAATAAAAACCGCAACAAGAATATTCTCTCATCAGCACTCTTTTTAGACCTGTCAAAAGCCTTTGATATGGTCAACCACCCCCTGCTCATAAAAATACTAGAATCTCTTTCTTTAGAACCCAAGGCAATTCACTGGTTCACTTCCTACCTCAATAATAGGAAACAGGCAGTTCTCTGGGATAACAAACTCTCATCTCTTCTGCCAGTCTCACTTGGTGTCCCCCAAGGCTCTATTCTTGGACCTCTTCTATTCTCTTTATTCATAAATGACCTACAAGTAGCTACACCTCAAGCTACATGCATACAATACGCAGATGATTCTACACTCATATGTTCTGCTAAAACCATTTCAGAATTACAAACACTAACACAAAATGTATTTAACACAGTTGAGGCATGGTTCTTAAAACGCTGTCTCCTTTTGAATGCTAAAACCAAACTCTTGCTCTTTAAGCCTACTATTAGGTCCTCCCCAATAGAATTCTCTATCTTATCCAAGAATGGCACCCTTATATCCCCTGACACTACCACCAAGCTACTAGGTGTCACTATAGACAATAATCTTACCTTTGATAACCACATAAACAATACTGTCAAAACTGTAAATAGAAAACTGGGCTCCTTCTACAGAATTAAAATGTTCTTAACTCCTACAGCCAAAGCTACACTTGCCCACTCTCATCTTATTTCCACTCTTCTCTATGCTTCACCTATATACACTAACCTAAAGAAAAATAATCTCTCTAAACTGGCTAATACTTACAATAGCATTGCTAGGTTTGTTACTGGGAACCAATTTAGAACTCACCACTGTCTGAACCTACAGCAACTGCACTGGCTTGAACTAAAAAACATGTTGATACTCTCCCAACTCACCTTTGTCCATAGGATATTTTACCAACCTAATAACACACCTATACTTTCTAATCTATTTACCCCTTACACTAACCTACATTCATTACGCTCTTCTAACAAACTTCTAGTAACCTTAACTAAGTCTAATAACATTGCAGGTGACTCCCTATTCTCCAATACCATCGGTAAATATTGGAATCTTCTACCTACTGCTCTAACTCCCATTCCCTCCCCTGTTTTCTTTAAACAAAAGCTGAAAAAACACCTTACAATACACTGGTTATGCCCATGCTTCAATCCTGACTAAAATTGCGACTTCCACAATTTTTTTCTATTCACTCTCTACTACCTACACTTTGAGACGTTTCCCTAAGAATCTACTTCTTTTACAAGTAGCATCTATTACAATCCATTAAGAATTTTGTATGTATAAGAAATTTGCTGAATGTGCTCTACTCTTGCCACAAATATTTTACTGCTATAGAACCTTTCTATTTTTGTATTTTTATAACTACAACTTAATTGTTTTCTCTATAGGGTATATATGTACAATTCTGTAATGCTGTATTAATCTTGTTTAACCTGCTACTTATTTTTTCTTTTTATGTATAACGTAACTGTGTTTTGTCTCTATGTGGAGCTTTTCTCCCCGGGCCTCTGCTGAAAATGGAAATATATCCAGTCAGACCAGCCCGGTAAACAAATGTAAAATAAATAAATAAATAAATAAATTTTGCAAAGTTATCATATATCACTTTGCAAGTAGTTTACTGCAAACAGTGTTAAAAAAAAGTAACACTTCTGCTTTTACCCATCTGTGCGGAGTTAATGCCCACTATTTATATCCAGTTGCATACTGTGTATGAAGTATGTTGTGCTGAAATCAGAGCCACATGTCTGGATAGTGATTCTTAGAACCAGCTAGATCTAAAGACCAATGGGAACTCAGGGAAAGGGGTATGTAAATGAGCATATAATGATATGTAATTGAGTAGGCACATGTTAAGTGCATAATGACGTGCAAATGAGGATGTAATGGGATCCTATCTCGCCTACATTCATAACTGATGGGTTTGGAGCCGATCTGTCTGCTCCGACTCGGCCACTATACACTAGAACAAAGTCTCTCATTGGCTGGGCTACCCCTTATCCCAGAATGCACCACACCTGCTTCCCCAGATCTCGTTTGCCGCTTTTCAAGCTGGACGTGGTCTCGACTTGGCTGGAGCTAAGTGTATTTTCTTGACCTTTTTGGCTAGGGTTTCTGTCAGCTTTTGAACAAACAGCTGTTTTAACAGCTTTGTGAGCGTTTGTGGTCAGTTTTGTATAAACTTAAATTTAATTTTTTTTCACGCTTCTAGTGTACTGGGCAAGTCCCATTTGAGTTAGAGGGCATTTGCCCTTATTGTGTGTTTATATTTTCTTCTTGTTGTGTGACTGAAATAGTTTTCGGGCTAAGCCCATTTAAGTTAGAGGGCTTTAGCCCATATATTACCTTACTTCTGTGTATTTTGATCTGTTGTATTGGGCTAAGCCCATATATTAGTTTACCTGTGTATTCTAGCTAACTGTTACCTGTTTTTCTACCGTGCTCAAAATGTCTAAGGAGCAGAAATCAGGTTTTAAAAAGTGTGCAAAATGTAATTATAAAATGTGTATTACAGACAGCCATGCTGTCTGCGTGTACTGTTTAGGACCTAAACATCTACAGGATACTTGCAGTGTGTGTCATGCTTTTTCTTCCAGGGTTCTCCAGGAAAGAAAAAACAAGCTGATACTCAGGGGTCTGATTAAGCCTTCATTTGAGGAAGCGTTAGCTTCATCTCCAGCTTCTAAAAAGAAGAGATCGTCTGCTCCGACCAGTCCGTCGGGCCCGACACCCAAGAAGCATAGATCGTCGGCTCCGACAGCTAAGAAACATGGATCGACGACTTCTTCCTCTGCTCCAATGGCTTCGGAGCCGATGGCTGAAGGGTCTGCCTCGGTACTTCTTCCCTCGGCTCCATTGGTGTCGGAGCCGCAGGTTAGTGCATTGAGAGGCCAATCACCTACTTCAGCTCCTTTGGTCTTGGAGCCGTTGGAGGTGTGCAGCTCAGACTCTCCCCCCTCGGCCCCGGAGCCTCCTTCGGCGCCGACACCATTACAAACGGTTCCGGTCTCGGCTCTGATAGTGCTGGAACCCTTTCGGAGCCGATCCCCTGCTTTATCGGAGCCGAGGCAGAATTCTTCTCGGCCCCAGTCTATTTCCTCCAAATCCTCTAGGTTGTTGGATTTGGATTTGAATAGGGTTATCCAGAGGCTGTTCCAGTCCCCAGTTTTTACTAAAATGATCTCGGCTCCAGCCCATTCGGCTTCGGAGCCGATTCCACATTCCATGCATTTGATTCCTCCTCCGACCCCCTTGGAGCCGTTGGAGTCGGTGCGGGTAGAACGCAGTGGAATCGTCCAGTCGGAGCAGGGACCCCCTCGGAGTTTCTCTGCTCCGACCTTCATTCCTACCCTGTCCTCGGTGTCAGGGTTTGGTACCGGGTCTTCCTCGGTGGGGGCCGAGGGCAACACTGTAGAGCTCGCCTCTTCGATGCCCAGTCTTCCCCTCGGAGCATCGGCCGCAGATATTCCCGGTACTGCCGTGGTCTCTCAGCAAGTGCCCTCTGCAGAGTCTGGAGGTCCTGCTTTTGAGGCCATGAGGAGTGCGCTGGCCATGACCTTGCCGGTTCAGCAGGTTTCTACCCCACCGTCCCAAGTTTTGGGTACTGGTCCCTCTGGAAACATTCTTTCCCATGACAGTGGGGCCCCGGGGCCTGAGGATACCCCCTTAGATGGTTCCCTTCTTCCGGGGGGTCCTTCTGAATCTGCTTCAGATGAACCCCCAAGGAAGAAACTGTGTAAGAGGAAGCACGTTGATTCCCAAGATGAATCCGTCACTTCAGATACTGACCTCGATGATGCGGAGGGGTCCCCTAAATCGTCCTCGGATGACGTCTCCTTCTCGGATATCCTTGAGATCTTTAGACAGAGAGGCGATTGGCAATCCAAAGCCCCTACCGCTGAGGAGTCAGTCTTCCTCAAGGCCTTCGGGGCCCAGCCCTCCTCCTCCTGGGTGTCTCCACC
Source organism: Protopterus annectens (assembly GCF_019279795.1). NCBI lineage: Eukaryota > Metazoa > Chordata > Ceratodontiformes > Protopteridae > Protopterus > Protopterus annectens. The sequence continues at coordinate 1,077,974,283 of NC_056748.1, forward strand.
CTTCGACGAGTTATTAGATCTAATCTCTCGGAGGGTGTGGGAACATCCTGATACAGCGGAACCGGTGCCTGCCAGGCCTAATAAGTTTCTTTCAGCCCCTCCCCAGAAGGAATTCCTCACTAAGGGCGTTGCAGTTGATGCTATGGTGGTGGCATCTGCCACTCAGCAAGACGTGGCAGAGGCTTCAACATCTATTCATCCTCCTAATAAGGATTCTAGGAGCATGGATAGGTATGGGAAGCGTACCCTTTCTTCAGCGACCTTTACCCTGCGGTCACTGAACTATCTCTGTCATTTTACAAGGCTCCAAAGGGACCTCCTCAAGGAGTTAGTGTCTCTTGCGGGTAATCTTCCTGAGGTGTTAGCACAGACCGTAGGCGCCCAGATGACTACCCTATCTTCTATTGTCAACTCGTCCATGAGGCTCATTTCCTATGCAGCAGAAGGGGCGAGTAGAGCAGCGGGCACAGGAGTGGCTCTTCGGAGACGAGCCTGGTTACGCTTGTGTCCACTCACGGAGGCCTTTAAGTCTTCCATTGCCGACGCCCCCTTTGATGGGTCTTCTTTGTTTGGACCCAAGGTGAAGGACACACTTACTCGGTGCGAGCAGGAGGCAAGACCTTGACTGCTGTTGGGGCCCGTTTTTCCGCTCCCTCTAGACCTTATCCCAAGGCCCAGAGAGGAGGGAAAATGTGGTTCAGGAAATCCCAAAAGTTCTTCTCTACTCCACCAAGTGATCCCCCCTCCAGAGGCGGGGGGTGATTCAGGAAGACGCCGCCCTAGAGGTGGCAGAGGCCCCCGTAACTCTGGAGACCGCGACTCCTTTCGTGGTTCCTCCTACCCTCAACATCGCTAGGATGTGGCCCGGCTGTGCTTCTCTGGAGCCACAGGCTTGGGAATCTATAACCAAGGATCAGTGGGTGCTTCGCATTGTAACCGGAGGCTACCTCATCCCCTTTTTCAAGCCCCCTCCTCCTACAAGGAGAATCCTGGACGTGCCACCCAGTCAACGAGATCTGGCAGCCGTAGAAGTTTCAAAGCTGCTAAGCAAATGGGTAATCCAGCCCGTCCCCGCCAACCAGATGGGATCAGGAACTTACTCAAGATTATTTTTGGTGCCAAAAAAGACAGGGGACGTAAGGCCCATTTTGGACCTAAGCTCATTAAATTGTTTTGTGAAGAAGTCCAAGTTCCGGATGGTCACCCTTCAGTCCATTCTCCCGTTATTGGAGAAGGATGTCTGGATGTGCTCCATAGTCCTCAAGGACGCTTACTATCACATTTTGGTACGTCAAGAGTCCAGGAGTCATTTACGCTTCTGCCTAGGAACCAGTCATTTCCAGTTTTGTGCACTGCCCTTTGGTCTCACCACAGCCCCCAGGGTGTTTACCAAGTGTCTGGCAGTGGTGACAGCTCACCTGAGAAGTGTAGGATTCCAAGTGTTTCCCTATCTTGACGACTGGCTCCTCACTGCCACCTCCAAGCATCTTCTGATTCAAGCGCTGATGGCCACAGTAACTTTGGGTCTCTCGCTGGGAATCTCTTTCAATTGGAAAAAATCTGTGCTGCGGCCATCTCAGCGTATCTCCTTTATAGGCGCAGAGTTAGACACAAAAAGGATGTGGGCATTTTTGCCATCAGAAAGAATTCAGGTTCTACAATCACAGGTTCTAAATTTGTTACCCAAATCTCGAGTTCCTGCCAGACAGATTCTTCAGTTATTGGGCACGATGGCTGCAACTATCCTCTTAGTACCGTTAGCCAGGCTGCACATGCGGGTGCTGCAATGGCTGTTATCGGTTCAATGGTCGTACCAAGAACTTCCCCTGAACCACCTGGTTCTGATTACGGACAGTTGTCGGGACTTCCATTGGTGGCTGTGTCGGTCCAATCTGGACCGGGGGCGTCCTTTCGCCCTTCAGCCCCCTGTTGTCACAGTGACCATGGACGCCTCCCAGATAGGGTGGGGGGTCATTATCTGGACAGGTCTGTCCAAGGCACTTGGCAGGATTGCGAAGCGCACCTTCACATCAATATCCTGGAAATGAGAGCGGTGCTTCTGGTTTTACAAGCACTTCATCATGCTCTCCCCCAAGGTACTATTGCGATTCTATCCGACAACATGTCGGTAGTTTGGCACATAAACAAGCAGGGCGGAACCAGGTCCTACCCCCTTTGCAGGGAGGCCATGAGAGTATGGCACTGGGCCATAGCCTCTCAATGTTTCCTAGTAGCCACGCACATTCCGGGGAAAAGCCAATGTGATTTCAGACAGGCTCAGCAGGACTCTCCTGTTGCCCCACGAGTGGTCCCTCAACAACAGAGTGGCTGTGCAGATCTTCGCCAAATGGGGGTCTCCCTTGTTGCTACTTGTTCGCCAGTCCCAACAATGCGAAGTGCAGAGAGTTCTTCACTCTGACTCCCTCTCAGGGGCAGTCTCCCAGGGACGCTCTAGCCCACAATTGGCCCCCCGGTCTGCTTTATGCCGTCCCCCCGATTCCCCTTCTCCTGAGGGTGATTCAGAAGGCTCTTCATGTCGGGTGCCACATGATTTTGGTCACCCTACATTGGCCCCGTCAGGTTTGGTTCCCATTCCTTCAGAAGTATGCGGTACAGGGCCCCTGGATTCTGGACCCAGTGCCGGACCTGTTGTCTCATCAGTCGGGACACTCATCTGTCCCTCCGGTTGCTGCGACTGGCTGCTTGGTTACTCCACTTCCATCCTTAGAGATCTCTCTCTCTCTCTTCAGAAGTGATGCACATCTTGTTCTCTTCCCACAAGCCGTCCACCGTTAAGCTGTATTCCAGCAAATGGAAAAGGTTTGTTTGTTGGGCCCAGCAGCGAGGCATTGATCCTCTTATGGCCCCAGTTCCGCACGTCTTGGAATTTCTAGCTTCATTGTTTCATTCAGGCTCTTCAGTCTCCACAATTAAAGTTCAACTGGCGGCTATATCTAATTTTCATGTTGCTATAGAGCCTTCATTAATGGCTAACAGACTTTGCAAGTCCTTTCTTAAGGGAGCCTGGCTCCTCAGGCCTCCTATGGCTCATCCTGTGCCCCCTTGGGAATTAAATTTGGTTCTGGCCTCTTTAACTGCCCGTCCCTTTGAGCCGGCAGCCACTTGTGATATAAAATTTCTGTCGTGGAAAACGGGCTTTCTAGTGGCAATAACTTCTGCTAAGCGGGTTTCAGAGCTTCAGGCTCTCAGTTCTTCCCCTCCTTATTTGAATTTTCACAAAGACAGAGTTTCTCTTAAATTGAATCCATCCTTTTTGCTTAAGGTAGCATCCCCTTTATGCATTCAGCAATCATTGGTGCTCCCAGTTTTCTTTCCAAATTTTTCTAATAGAGCAGAATATACCTTCCACCAGTTGGATGTTCACAGGCAACTGCGTTTTTACTTAGATAGGACCACTCAAACACAAAAATCTAACCAACTGTTTGTGTCCTTTGCGGAGAATAGGTTAGGTCTACCAGTTGCCAAAATCACCATTGCCAAATGGATTAAGGATTGCATCTCTTTCATTTATTCCCAGTCAGGCAGAGAGTTGCCTTTCCCACTCAAAGCTCATTCTACCAGGGCTACGGCCACCTCTGTAGCTTTTCACCCCAAAGTTTCAATAGGTGATATTTGTGCGGCTGCTACTTGGTCTTCTCCGCACACCTTCATTTCTCATTACAAGGTTGATGTGGCTTCCCGAGGCAGAGCTTCATTTGGTTCCGCAGTTCTCAGGAGTGTGTTCCTGTGAGCCACCCGGGGTTTTAGGTGCTAGAGATGCTGTTCCATCAGTTATGAATGTAGGCGAGATAGGATCCCATTACATCTTTTAGTTATGTACTTACCATAACTTTGGATGTATGGGATCCATCTCGCCAACATTCATACATACCCACCCTCCTTCCCCCTACCTTTTGGATTTGGAGGAAATATTGATCTTGCTAAGCTCTCCTCTGGAAGGGCTTTAGTTGGTTACAGTTATTGGTATGTGTTTCTGTACCTGTATGAATGTATGAAAGCGAACAAACAAGATCTGGGGAAGCAGGCGTGGTGCATTCTGGGATAAGGGGTAGCCCAGCCAATGAGAGACTTTGTTCTAGTGTATAGTGGCCGAGTCAGAGCGGCTCCGAACCCATCAGTTATGAATGTAGGCGAGATGGATCCCATACATCCAAAGTTATGGTAAGTACATAACTAAAAGGTCTACAAAAGTAAGTCATGATTAACAGCATTATGTTTAAAAAGGACATCCAGATTTGTGGTGCTGTAATTCACGAATATGCTTGCAACAGTGGCAGCATTTGAGATGCATCAACACTATTAGCTGTGTCTGTAGCTGGCATGATAGAAAATTTTACTGTCAAAGTATAACACACGATCAGATGACTTCAAAGCAGTTGACATAAGTTTCTGTGTTAACAGATATTAGCTGGGTGTTTGCTAATATATATGAGTGCAGTGTGGATCTAGAGGAATAAATGGACTTAATGCTGCAGTGGGAACTATGAAATGCATTGCTTTTAGTGCCCCATCTAGAGGTACCTAATAAAAGCAAACAAGAGGACACCTTTGATATATCTGAGGTAGGGGACTCAAATATTTAAGTAATTTCTTGATTAAAAAAAAAAGAAAAATCCTCAGGCTGGCACATAATCAAATGAGCTCAACAGAAATCACACAAAACTTACATAATTCACCTCTCTGTTCTTAAGCATTTTGGTGCCAGACAGGACTTCATCAGAACATAAAATAACACCCATAAATAAATAGTTTATACTCATCCAATCCCCCTACCAACTAGTACAATATCTTGTTTAATTAACCTTTAGCCATTCGTTTTTGTTATACAATTAGTCAATTGTTTTTACGGCCTATTATGCAGTCTTTGGAGCGTGCTTTTTATTGTTGCCATGTCATTCAGACCTGAGAATCTAGCTGCATTTAACCTAAGTTGCCATCTCAGATCTTTCTCTTCAATTATGTTATGCCACGGTCCCATGCCTTGGATCATGTACAGTTTTTTCCACTACCAAAAATGTATACCGATTAAAATCATCACATGGCTGCATGTGTTTAACTAAGGCACTGTTTAGATCTTCCCTCTTAGTGTCATGCAAATGTTCATAAATTCTTTTACACAGGGCTTGTACTAGTTTTCCCAACATAGTAACTTGAACAAGCTCAACAAACAGACAAGTATACCACCCAGCAGTATTACAGTTAAAATGTCTCTTACTATGTATTTTGAAGTCATTTTTTAATAGTGATGTTTCTACTTCCATAATATATGGACATTGTGGGCACGCCACACATTTATATGCGATCTTTTTGCCACACTAAATACTGTCCTGCTCCCATTTTGTAATCCTTTAATATTTCTATTCCTTTTAAAAATACATGTAGGGCTAGTTCCAAAATGCCCCGTAAAATCATCATCGCTAGTTATCAAAACCAACTCTCTCTCATCCCTCTAATTAGGTCATTCACATTACTCGTAAACGTTAACACCATTGTGTTTTCAAACCCTTCTTGTTTATTATTTTAAAATTTTACCCTATTGTTCATTTTCTCCAACAGAGGTACATACTCCCCCTGGATTCTCTTCAAAATAACTTCAAGTATTGGTAAAGTAAATAGCGTGACTAAGTAGTTCATTTCCTGCAAAAACAACCCTTCCTCTGATGCCATTCTCTCCAACTGCACCATCTGCACTTTCACTGGTCCCTTTTTCTGATGTTCAGAGTATAAACGGTCAACATGCAAATATTAGATAAAAAAGACTCCTTTCTATGAATGTTTGATATAAAATGTTAGCACAATATATTTGCATGTGTAAATAATTCAACAATACCTTAGAGTAGTTTTATGTAAACTTTAAAAAAGGCATTGTTGCTATTAACATAACTGAAAAAAATTATGCAAGCTATCAGTTGTTCCTGTCCAAAGCAGAAGTATGTCATCCAAAAGCCTGAAATATTTCAAAATACAATTCATGTAATCAGAGCAAAATATAAAATGTTTTTCCCAATAGTACATTTTTCTGTTTGCTTATTGACAGTTTACACCCTGAACATCAGAGAAAGGGACCAGCGAAAGGGAATTTGGTGAGGGTGGTGAATGGCATCGGAGGAAGTTTTTTTTTTTTTTTTTTTTTTTTTTTTTGTAGGAAATGAACTATTAAATCAAGCTATTTTGTGGCAGTGGTTATCCAGATCATCTTATTTTACCAACGCAGGAAGTTATTTTGAAGAGAATCTAGGGAGAATATGTACTTCTGCTAGAGTAAATGAACAATGGGGGTAGAATTTAAAAATAAGAAACGAAGGGTTTTGAAAATGCAGTAGTGTTAACATTTATGAGTAATGTGAATGACCTAATTAGAGGGATGACAGATAGCTGGTTCTTGAAAATTAGTGATGATGATTTTAAGGGGCATACTGGAACTAGCCCTAAATTTATTTTTAAAAGGAATATAAATATTAAGGGATTATTAGAAAATGGGAAAATGACAATTCTTAGTGTGGAAAAGGATAAAGAAGTTCATATGTTCATAGGTAGGTACTAGGCTATTGGCCCTAGGGCCCTTACAAGCCTAGCCAAAAAATGTACCCTGGCTTTCGCCACCCAAGAAAATTATTTTCCTGTGCCCCTGTCAAGCAGAGCCACAGAAGTGATCCCCAGGATGAATTTCCCATTTTCCATCCAATCAAGATTTTTCTTGGAGTGCTAATGAGGAGCTCTGTTTGACATAGATGGGTAGCATGTTCCAGAGTATGGGAAGTCTCTGGGACAGTTATCTATCCCTCCAGCATGTTCTGTTTATTGTGGTGACAAGGTTAAGGTCCCTAGAGCGTGTTGCTCTGAGGGATTGGGACTTCTTTAAGTGGAGCATGTCCAACAGCTCTGGGTTTGGCATAGCTTTGTATGTTAGGCAGAGATCGCCCCCGAGTAGGCGATATGCAATAGAGTAAAGCTGTAGTTTTTTGAGACAGTCTGCATAGGGTATATGTTTGAGGCCAGTAATCCCCTTTGTAAGGTATTTCTGTGGTCTTTCCAGTTGTAGATGTCTTGTGAGGTACATACCAAAAGGGGCGTTGTACTCTATAATGGGTCTAATGAGTGATGAGTAGAGGGGAACAATGACCTCTTTTTTTTTCTGGATGAGAATCCTTTTGTGATGAAATGAGCCACGTAGAAGGATTTCCTGACCACTGTGGCGATGTGATTATCAAAGGAGAGACTACTGTCCACCTGTATCCCAAGGTCTCATCACATTTTCGGCATTAAGTAGACTACCAGCTATGTGGTAGTTCATGGGTACAGAGTTTTTACCAAAGGGGATGACAATATACTTTTTGGCATTGAGCTTCAGGTCATGGCTTTGACACCAGGTATCTGTCTCATTGATGCCCTTTTGTAGTTTGTCCACATTGTTAGGAGTTCGATTATGGCTTCTAGTTTGCAGTCATCTGCAAACTTTGTTAGCCAAAGTACTTCTGTGTTGGCCTGCACTTCAGAGAAGTAGATACCAAACAGGAGAGGACCCAGGACTGAACCCTGTGGTACTCCACTTGTCACTGGTCTGATGTCTGATTTGGAATCAGCTACTTTCATAGTGTGGGCTCTGTCCATGAGCCAGTTGGCAACCCATCTTGTGACATAGAGATTTATACCTAGTTTAATGAGCTTATCTATAATTCCAGAGTGGGGAATGGTGTTGAAAGCCTTGGCGAGATCTAGATAAGCTGTGTGAACCATTTTACCCTGATCTATGGCTTTGGTGATTGCTTCAAAGAAGTCAATCAGGTTTAGGAGACATGATCTGCCTTTTACAAATCCAAACTGTGTAGGGTCCAGAGTTTGGAGATTACCAATGTCTTTGTTTAGGAGTTCCATAATGATACGTTCCATGGCCTTGCAGACCAGGCTCATCAGGCTAATGGGGCGGTAGTTCCCGGGGTCCGTCGTGGCTCCCCCTTTGTGGAGTGGGATAACAGTCGCAGTGCACCATTCAGTGGGTACAAAGCCTGAGGTGAGGCTATGATTGAACATGGTACTTGGGTAGGGTGCCAGTTCATTCTGTAGTTCATGCAGAACGCAGCCTGGGATATTGTCAAGTCACATGGATGCTGTGTTCTTTGCTTTGGAGAGTGTGTTTTTTACCTGTGCAGCCGTGATTATAGGAACTTTGCATTCTTCAGATGTAGAGATGGGCCCCTCTAGGGGGTGAGAGGGGGGTAAAGTTAGCACTGAACCTGTCTGCTAGGATGTTGGCAATGTCAGTTGGTTCTGTATATTTAGTGCCATTATGCTGTAACTCAGAGCAGATCTGAGTGTTCCCATTTAGATTCTTGACATAGCTATAGAATGCTTTGTGGTTGTCTTTAGAGTCAGTGGCAATTTTGTTTTCGTAACTAGCTTTGGAGGATTTTATGAGGGATCTCAGCTTCTTACTGAAGTTGACCAGGGAGTTCCTCCAGTCATGGGATTTTACTCTTTTTTTGCAACAGTTTCTTCTGTTGTAGAGTTTGTTTATGGCAGAGGTCCACCAGATTGGCTTCCTTTTTTTAGAGGATAACATCTTGGTTCTATTAGGGATAGCATGATCCATACACTCGTGTAAGTGCTTATAAAGTGCATTTGTGTAGGATTCGGCAGTCATACCTCTATTGTCCATCTGCATGGGTGTCATGAAGTTTGCCACTTCTGCCTTAAGAAGTGTGAAGTTGGCTTTTGAGAAGTTTTTTACGATGGTTTCCCTAATTGGGGCTAGGGGTGTGATGTGGATGTCTAGGCTGATTAGCTTGTGGTCGGATCTGACCAAGGAGGAATTGACCTCTGGTGTGGAACACCGGTTTCCCATGTTGGTAATGACCAGGTCTAGGATATTGCTGCCCCTGGTGGGGGTGTGAATAAGTTGATCCAAGGCATTGGAATTTATGAATTCTGGAAAACGTTGAGCAAAAGAGTTGGTACATGAGTAGTTTTCCCAGTTAATGGTGGGGTAGTTGAAATCGCCCATTATTAGGGTGTTGGGTTGTACCCTAATACTTTCCAGTGTATCAAGAAATGAGGAGTGTGAATCCTGGGGCATGGTGGGGGGTCTGTAGCAAGCTACAATTTGGATTGCAGTCTTGCCCAGTGTTAGTTGCACTTGGATAATCTCGGATGCATTATGAGGTGCAACTAGCCTGGAGGTGTGGATATCCTTAATGAATATGGACACACCTCTGCCTTTAGTGCTTCTTTCTGGGTTAGGTGGCTGAAAGGTGTGGTATGAATTGAAGCCTGGTAATGCAGGGGTGCTCTCTGGAGATTTGAACCAGGTCTCTGTCACTGCGCAGATGTCAATGTTCTCCATTTTAAGGAGTGCCTCGAGTGAGTGCATTTTGAGGTTTAGACTTCTAGCATTGAGTAGCATTACCCTCAGATTTTGCTTGTACCTGTTACGGTGGTGAATTTGTAATTTGAACCTTGCCTAAAAAAGGCACTATAGGGGTTGCAAGAGTCTTAGCCAGTATCCGGAATCCTAATCCTAATCAAAGTTCACACAAATGTTGGAAGTGCCCACAATGTTTGTACATTATGGAAGTATAACCTTTATAATTACAAAATTTTGACTTCAAAACACACAGTTAGGGACATTTTAACTGTAATACTGCTGGGTGGTATACTTGTCTGTTTGTTGAGCTTGTTCAAGTTACTATGTTGGGAAAACTAGTACAGCCCTGTGTAAAAGAATTTATGAACATTTGCAAGACATTAAGAGGGAAGATCTAAACAGTGCCTTAATTAAACACATGCAGCCATGTGATGATTTTAACGGGTATAGATTTTTGGTAGTGGAAAAAAGTGAACATGATCCAAGGCGTGGGACTGTGGCATAACATTGAAGAGAAAGAGCTAAGATGGCAACTTAGGTTAAATACAACTAGATTCCCAGATCTGAATGACATGGTAACAATAAAAAGCACGCTTCAAATAATAGGCAGTAAAAACAATTGACTAACTGTATAGCAAAAATTAATGGTTGAAGGTTAATTAAACAAGATTTTGTACTGGTTGGTATGGGTATTGTACGAGTATAAAATGTTTATTTTAACAGACATTATTTTGTTTTGACGTCCTTTTTGGGACAAAAGTGCTCAACGATAAGGTGAATTTCATAAGTTTTGTGAGATTTTTTGTGGAGCTCATTCAATTATTTGCCAGCTTGTGGACGTTTTGTCAAGTTTCTTGGTTTGAATTGCTACTTGAATAATTTCTTGATACATTTCTGCTGCACATGTATGGGCATAATTATTTCTCTAATACTGTAGGAGACAGGGGTCACAACCATACAAGGCTTATGCAATATCATTTGCCTTCATGAATTACCAGGCATTGCAGACTATATACCTGCTGTCCCCAGATGGTGGTGTGTCACAGGAAAATGCTACCTTTTTTAATTTCTTCAAATCTTTTGGATTTCTAAAACCATGACGGGAATCGACCCCATTCCCAAGTTAAAGTACATGAAATTAGTATTGTTTCACTCTTTGATGTTAGCCAAAACTGCTCTTCGAAGCACTCGTAAAGTGCCCAGTAAAGACTCCTCCTGCAGTTCAGATGGGGTTACATGGATTGGTAATGCATCTAAATACAATTGTAGGTTCTTTTTTTATAAGACCCATTGCTCCAACTACTATTAGAACTGTCTTGATAGCTTTCTTCCACATTGCTCTCATTTCTGCCTGCAGATCCTGATATTTTGATTTAGTCTCTCTCTGTATGCAAGACACTGTAGTCACTGGGTGTGGCGATTTCAATTATCAATGCTACTTCTGTCGTCTTTTCTTGGACCACTATATCTGGTTTGCGAACATCTGTCTCTTGAACTGTTGGTAATGGATGATCCCATGTGATGTAAACTTAATAATTTTCTGTGATGCTTTGGGGCTCATGTTTCCAGTGTTTTTCAGACACTTCAATACCATAATGTTTGCACAATCCCCAGTGCAACAGTCTTGCCACATTTATTATGCCTTTCAGTATACAGTTCTTCTGCCATTAGTATGTCATAACCAGCAATGAGGTGTGTGACTGTTTCCAATTTTGTTTTACAAAACCTACATTTGTCTGTTTCTCCCACATGTTCGATGGACTTTGTAAATCAGCATGTACATATCCCACTATCTTGGGCTGACAATTTATTTTTTTATTATTTATTTTATTTTACATTTGTTTAATGGGAAAGTCCGACTGGACACAGGTCCATTTTCAGCAGAGGCCCGGGAGAAAAGCTCCATGTTACATATAATAGAGTCAGACATTTTGTAATATAACAGAAAGCACACTGGGAGAAAGTTAAAAATACAATATCGTTCAACAGTCACACATTTCCTACTATAGCAGTTTCTCATCAACACACAGCAATAATTTCCAGTAGAACATACAGGAAGAAGCAAGATGTTCAGCAGGGCATACAGGAAGAAGCAGGATATTCAGCAGGACATACAGGAAGAAGCAGGATATTCAGCAGGACATACAGGAAGAAGCAGGATATTCAGCAGGACATACAGGAAGAAGCAGGATATTCAGCAGGACATACAGGAAGAAGCAAGATGTTCAGCAGGACAAATAGGAAGAAGCAAGATATTCAGCTGGACATACAGGAAGAAGCAGGATATTCATCAGGACATACAGGAAGAAACAAGATATTCAGCAGGACATACAGGAAGAAACAGGATATTCAGCAGGACATACAGGAAGAAGCAAGATGTTCAGCAGGACAAATAGGAAGAAGCAAGATATTCAGCTGGACATACAGGAAGAAGCAGGATATTCAGCAGGACATACAGGAAGAAGCAAGATGTTCAGCAGGACATACAGGAAGAAGCAAGATGTTCAGCAGGACATACAGGAAGAAGCAGGATATTCAGCAGGACATACAGGAAGAAGCAGGATATTCAGCAGGACATACAGGAAGAAGCAGGATATTGAGCAGGACATGCAGGAAGAAGCAAGATGTTCAGCAGGACAAATAGGAAGAAGCAAGATGTTCAGCAGGACATACAGGAAGAAGCAGGATATTCAGCAGGACATACAGGAAGAAGCAGGATATTGAGCAGGACATGCAGGAAGAAGCAAGATGTTCAGCAGGACAAATAGGAAGAAGCAAGATGTTCAGCAGGACATACAGGAAGAAGCAGGATATTGAGCAGGACATGCAGGAAGAAGCAAGATGTTCAGCAGGACAAATAGGAAGAAGCAAGATGTTCAGCAGGACATACAGGAAGAAGCAAGATGTTCAGCAGGACATACAGGAAGAAGCAGGATATTCAGCAGGACATACAGGAAGAAGCAAGATGTTCAGCAGGACATACAGGAAGAAGCAAGATGTTCAGCAGGACATACAGGAAGAAGCGGGATATTCAGCTGGACATACAGGAAGAAGCAAGATGTTCAGCAGGACAAATAGGAAGAAGCAAGATATTTAGCAGGACATACAGGAAGAAGCAAGATGTTCAGCAGGACATGCAGGAAGAAGCAGGATATTCAGCTTCAGCTGGACATACAGGAAGAAGCAAGATGTTCAGCAGGACAAATAGGAAGAAGCAAGATGTTCAGCAGGACATACAGGAAGAAGCAAGATGTTCAGCAGGACATACAGGAAGAAGCAAGATGTTCAGCAGGACATACAGGAAGAGTTTAGTAGAGCAAGATTAGCAGTATTCTGGGCAGGGGACGAGATCTAGGGTATACTATAGATATAGGTTGGTGGTGATCTAGCTTTTATTTGTTAGGTGATCCCAGCAACAGAGAACAGTTATGGCTTAACCTGGGGGTGACTTGGGCAGAGCCAGTTTGTTGTGTAGTGGGTTTTGAAAAGTCTTTTAAATTGGGAGGTAGAGGTTGTGAAAGTTATGTGGTTTGGGAGTGTACTCCAGATTCTGGAAATAGAGCAGGCAAAGAGGAATTTGCCTGCCTCATTTCTGTGTTTAATGACATTTATGTGGTTCTGATAAGTGGATCTTAAGGTTCCGGATGTGGTGTAGGGGTGAATAAGTTGATGAAGGGCAGGGTTATTTTCAGGGTGGTGGTAGAGCTTGTGGGCAGTTGTGAATTGATTGAGGAGGAGTTGAGGAAACTCAAGCCAGTTCAGCTGCTTGAGGGCCAAACAGTGATGAGACCTATAGTTGGCTTCGGTAGCAAACTTTGCAATTTTGTTGTAGCAAGATTCCATCTTGGTTAGTTCTGAGCTATGAAGGTTAGTTAACATAGGGGAGGCATACATGAGGATGGATTGTAGATGGGTTCTTGCAATCATGGCTTTTGTATTTTTAGACATAAACTGTTTGTTCCTTTAAAGGAGGCCAATTTGTTGTCGACCTTCTTGATTGTTTGGGCAATATGTGTGTCGTACTTCAGGTTATCTATTTCAACTCCTAATAGATTTGTGTGAATTGTTGGGGTGATTAGTGTATTATCTTTGGATTTTGTCAAAGTTACTGTATAAAGGAGGAGACCTTCCAGGACTAAAGATAAGTTTGGTTTTCTTTGGCTTAAGTCTAAGTCTGATGTTGGTGAACCATTCTGCTAGGGAAAATTATTTCGGGTGATGGTTTTTAGTTCCCTCAAGGTGGGTGCAGCACATATAATAGTGGTGTCATCTGCGTATTGTACTGTAGAGGCCGAAGGTGAGGATGTGGCTATCTGGTTTGTGAATAGTGAAAAGAGCAAGGGGCCAAGGATGGACCCTTGAGGGACACCTATGGCTTCTGGAAGTAGGGGGGGACAACTGTTTTTTCCATAGGACTGCCTGTTGCTGGTTTAATAAATAGTTGGAGAACCAGGATATGGTAGAGGAGCTGATGTTCAGGGCAGGTAGGGTTTTTAGGAGCAAACTGTGGTTAACCATATCGAAGGCTTTGGATAAATCAAGGAATATAGAGGATACGAATAGACCTTTGTTTCTTTGTAGATTCACAATGTTGGAAAATGAGAGCAGTGCTGTGGTGGTGCTATGGGAAGGCCTAAACCGTGCTGGGATTTAGATAGGAGATTGTTTTTTTTTGGAGGTAGTCATGATCTGAGCATGAACAACATGAACAACTCTCTCTTAATATTTTTGATAAGGGTGATAGAATTGCTATAGGGTGGTAGATGGTAAGCTCAAGTGATTGACCTCCTTTGTGCAAAGGTATAATATGCACCATTTTCCAGGAGTGGGGTACTTTACATTCGGTTATTGACCTGTTTATGAGGATGGACATGGGATAAGCTATAGCCTCTGCTGTAATCTGTAGAAAGTCTGCTGGAAGATTGTCTGCTGCTGATATTGTTGGTTTAAGCCTTGAGGAGCTTAGCTACTGTAGTAGTGGGGACTGAATTCAGGGAAAAGCTGCAGTTGTAACTATTGTAGTAGTGGGGACTGGATTCAGGGAAAAGCTGCAGTTGTAACTATTGTAGTAGTGGGGACTGGATTCAGGGAAACGCTGCAGTTGTAACTATTGTAGTAGTGGGGACTGGATTCAGGGAAAAGCTGCAGTTGTAACTATTGTAGTAGTGGGGACTGGATTCAGGGAAACGCTGCAGTTGTAACTATTGCAGTAGTGGGGACTGGATTCAGGGAAAAGCTGCAGTTGTAACTATTGTAGTAGTGGGGGCTGGATTCAGGGAAAAGCTGCAGTTTAATGTATTAGAGGGGGTGGGATTACTGTTGCTGTGGGGTTGGAAGTAGTTTTTTGGGTATTTGCTAGGGCGTGGATTGTTTCAGTGAAGTATTTATTAAACTGGGTGGGGATGTCACTGTGGGTGTTTGGTAATATAGGGGAGGGGGTAGTAGTTTTACCAGGGTGAAGAAGGTTGTTTAATGAGGCCCAGAATTTCTGAGGCCTGTTGACGTGTTTTTCCTGCAAGGATTTATAATAGTTAGTCTTGTCTAGTTTTATTAGTTTTTTGGCGTTGTTGCAGAGTTCTTGGTATTTCTGTGGCTGGACAGTAGTTTTGTGCTTTTGAAAGTGTGACCAGGCTTTGTCTCTCTCTTTCATTAGGGACATGGTATCTTTAGATAGCCATGGGGCATGGTTGGTTTTGATTCTAGTGGTTCTGGGTGGTGCATAGGAATCTAGGATTTTTAGGAAGGTAGAGTTAAAGTACTCTACGACTTCATCTAGTGATACACGTTTTAGGGGGGACCAGTTACAGCATTGTAGTGAGTGGATTAGGTCCTGGGCTCTTAAGGTTTTTTTTGTTACGTACAGTTCTGAGTATTGATTGTTTTGTTTGGTGGGACCGGTGTCTAATTAAGTATGTAGGTTGATGGTCACTCAGACTGTCAGGGAGACAGCCAGATTGGTGGGTGAGAGTGGGGTCAGATAGTAGAATCCAGTCCAAGATGGATTGACATTTGGAGGTTTTATCTGGTCTTGTAGAATTTAGGTGTACTTATGGAGGTTAATGTAGGTAGAGGGATTGTGGCTGGTGTATTCGGCCCAGTCAGTGTTAGTCTCCTGAAAGTATTGTTCCTTATGGAAGGGAAGATGACATCCAGCTAAGTAGATTTTCCAGTATACTGGTATTTCCTGGGGGGATATATCCTCCTGCAATAATTATTTGTTTATTGAGGTTGAGTTTTAATTTGGCTAAAATTAATTCTATGTCTTTGACTTCAGGGGAGTTGAATTTGAATTTTTCAATGGAGAGGTGGCTTTGGTATAGTATGGCTACGCCCCCTCCTTTTATACCTGGCCTGTCTTTACGTATAATATTGTAGCCAGGGGCAGTTATTGCATTATCATGATGTTCAGGTTTAAGCCATGTTTCTGTTAGTACTAGTATATCAGGCTTATACAGGGCTAGTAGGGCATGGGAGGTCTTGGGTTTTAAGAATACTCCTTATATTTATGTTTAGAAAGAGGAGAGATGAGGCAGGTCTTAGATATAGAGGGTTAGTGGGGTTTGAATTGTTGCTGTTTTTGGGACATGGATTTGGATGAATGTCACTGCAATATGAGTGAATTTGTTTTAGGTTTAGATAGAGTTTATTCAGTTTGTGAAGCAATTTGTCAGGCCTTCATTTAGTTTTGTAGCTGTGAATGTTATATAGACAGGAGAAAGTTGTGGTGGAGGAGAGGTGACAAGATGATAGAGGAGAATGTTCAGCTTTAATCATGTTGGTAGTGGAGTCAGTTTGCCATGGTGGTGGTGGGGTAATGTGGAGGAGAGGATAGATAAGAGGAAGAGAGGAGAGGGAAAGTGTGAGACATCATAGTTGTAGCATGGTGGAGTACATTCATGAGGGCATTTTATATTGTGGGTATGAGTGCCAGTAATGATGGTTAGGGAAGGTATTGTGTTGGGTGTAGTTTAGTATGTCAGAGTGGGGATGTTAGGTTTGATTGGGTAATTGAGTTATAGGAGTGCTTGTGGGCGTGGTTTGTGATTAATTGATATGGGGGGTGGGTAGGGTAGGGGAGCAAAGTGAGTGGAGCTACACTGTCCAAGAGAAGCAGGTAAGAAAAAATAATCAGGGAGAGTGCTTGGAGAAGTTGGAGAGGGCCAGCTGTAGTTAAAAAAAAACACTACATCGGTTTTAAGCTCAGGGAGTGTGAAATGATTGCTTTTGCCACTTTCAAGCTGCTTGCAGATTTGTATTCTAAACCTAGTAGTATAAGGTGTGACTTAAAGTAAAAGAGCCAGAAGGTCTGGTATCACTGGGCTTGTAATGGGGTTGACTCGGGTACGAAGGGGCAGCTATGCTGATAGTACCTTTGCTATCATTTGAGCCCTAGTCTATGGAGGAAGAACAGAGTGACATCAGAGCATGGAGATGAGCCAGGGAGGTGGGAGTGGAAGATTAGAGGAGGAGGTTGGGGGAGAAAGAGCAGAGAGTTATGCAGTAGGAAGACTGTGTGTCCAGAGTGAAAGGAAGGTAGAGTAAGTGGAGATTCAGTAAACAGGTGAAGGTGGGGGCTGCAGTGGTGGAGAAAGAGAAGAAATAGGCAACTTGGGGGGGTATACAGGCAATGGAGCTTGCCGAGTTGGAGTTAGTTTGGTAGGCAGGTAGCAAAGTTAGGCTGGTCGCTTAAGATGGTGGGGGGGTGCAACGCGATGGGTTGTAGCTGACCAGGAGCCTCTTCAATAGTGGACAGAAATATGACTAAAATACAGGATTCAAAAACAACATTTGAATTCACACACACACTGTTCTTAAGGGTAACTGTTGCTGAGGAGGTATCCACTGATGAGCAGACTTCAGAGAGTGAGTGTGTGGATTTCCTGGATTGGTAAATAGTGTTGCGTCTGAGGCAAGGCCAGGTACACTGTTCTTAAGGGTAACTGTTGCTGGGGAGGTATCCACTGATTGTTAACCTTTCATCTTTCCTGGTTTGATTTCACCTCTCCTTAACCATTCCTGTATTCGTTTCTGATCAACTTGAAGTTCTTCCATAAGTTTTCTATACTTACAACTATATTTATGCTATTTCCACATTTCTTGCCTTCTCATCTGGTCCACCACCTTGCTGCCTGATTTTTATCGACTTGTGGTTTGATTTCCATTCCTGCTTGATGACGATATGCTTCTGCTAAATTAAACAGAGACATCATCTTAGATTTATTCTCCTCATGTTTCAAAACTTTCACTACATTTGGGTCTTGTGAGGTCAGCAGATATGTATGGAATCCCATGATTGCAGATCAATACATCAGTTTCAAGGAGGCCCATCCTTCCTTCGGAATGGGAAATGTATCATCTTGGTATACGCTGATTTTTTATAAATCATTTGTGGAGGATGAAGCATCCTCATTTTCCTAACTAATCTATCCAACATATTTTTGGGCCAGTCACTCAATAACTGTAAGTTAGGACAGGAAGAGCAAATTGGTTTATAGCTTGGATTGTGTTCCTAGTTACCAAGCTGTTTTCAGAATTAATTTGTCTTCTAAAGTATTCCTTAAGTTTTATTCACATTTGTTTGTGTTTTATTGTTTATCTTCATCAATTCCCAAATATTTATACCTCCGGGTTCAGTCCTGGGACCGCTCTGACTGCAAACTGGGAGCCATTATTGAATCCCCAAATTATGTGGATATTCTTGTCCCAAACTGATGTTTCCTGGTGCTGCAGTTTTCCTGCTTTAAAGGTTGTTTTTGTAGACTTATCAAGACAAAATTACATTCTTATCTGAAAGTTTTGACAAAGTGCCTTACAGAAACAAATGCTTGGTGCCAGAGCCTTGGGCTCAAGCTCAATGCCAATAAATGTATAGTTATCCCCTTTGGGAAAAAACATGTACCCATGAATTACCACATAGGTGGCAGCACACTAAACACCAAAAGTGTGATAAGAGACTTGGGGACATAGGTAGATATAGGTAGACACTGGTCTCACCTTTGATAACCACATCGCCACAACAGTCAGGAAATCCTATGTGGCACACCTCATCACTAAGGGCATTTCATCCAGAAAAAAGGAGGTCATTGTCAAACTGTACTCACCCCTCGTTAGACCCATTATAGAATACAATGCCCCATTTGGTATGTACCTCTCAAGACATCTGCAACAACTGGAAAGACTGCAGAAATACCTCATTAAAAGAATCACAGGCCTAAAGCAGATGCCCATTGCTGACTGCCTTAAAAAACTCCAGCTATATTCTGTTGCATATCATCTACTCAGAGGTGATCTCTGCTCAACTTACAAGGCCATGTCAAACCCAGAGCTGTTGGACATGCTACACTTAAAAAAAAATCCCAATCCCTCAGATTCACATGCTCCAGAGATCTAAACCTTGCCATCACAATAAACAAAACATGCTGGAAGGGATAGGTTCATGACCCAGAGACTCCCCAGACTCTGGAATAGACTGCCCATACATGTCAGAGTGCCTGTTTGGCCCTCTTTAAAAGGAACCTTGATGACTGGATGGGAGAAAGGAAATTCACCCCAGGGATCACGTCAGTCACCCTGCTAGACAGGGGTCCAGGGAAGTAAATAACGTGGGAAGAAATAGCCAGGGAATTGTTATGACTAGGCTTGTATAGGCCCAAGGACCGACCTATGAACCTCTCTCTTGCTCAATCACATTCATGTCCCAAACTGATGTTTTCCTGGTGCTGCAGTTTTCCTGCTTTAAAGGTTGCTTTTGCAGACTTCTAAAGACCAAATGACATTCTTGCCATCTGAAAGTTTTGACAACCTGCAGCTGTGCTTTCAGTTCCTCATCTGATGAGTTTTAAATCATCGACAAAGAGAATATGAGAAGTATTTTGGACTTTGTCCATATGGAACATTCTCCCTCCCCAGCCCAGATCCACTAGCATTGTTTCCCTCTTCAAAAAATCTTTGAGATGATATCTCTCCTCCAAATGGCTATGTTCTTATGGATGTTCCTCGCAAGCTATAACCTGACTTCTTCTCTCTCCTACTATTCCATTGCCTCAGTAAAATAAGTACTGTTTGACTATACTAAAATTGTATACTTTGAAACATTCCTTAGTATTCTGTTATGTTGTCTACTATTTGAATGTACGTATTGTTTAAATCATTGTGCTATTCTAATGTACGTTTTACTCATTGCTTGAACTTCTGTAATGTTTGTATTGTCCTTTGTGCAGCTTTTCTCCTCCGGCCTCCACTGAAAATGGGTACCTGTTGGCCCAGTGGACTTTCCTGGTAAACAAATGCAAATAAATAAATCTTTATGCTTTGTTGTTTTTAGGAGCCAAATTGTAGCCATGGTCTAAGTTGTCAAGTAAACCACTTAATGGGTTAATGGCAGGGTAGAACAGTAACAGTGACATAGTCACCCTGGAATATCCCCCTTTGAATTTTTATCCCTGGGATAATAATCTGTCCTTTATCATGGCTTAATTGAAAAGTGGTCTGCCACTGTTTCATGGTCACTAATGTAGTCAATCAGTGTGGGGTGTATCTTATACACTTTTTAGCACTCTTTTCTCCATGAATGTGAAGTACTATCAAATGCTTTTTTATAGTCAATCCATGCCATACTTAAATTCTTCCCCTTTTTACAGTTCTTCCATATGATTTTAACAACAAATGATCATTTGTTCCATATGACTTTCATTTATTGCTCTTTTGTTCTACTGCCATAATGGAGTTTTCTTCGAAATGACTATAAACTGTCAGCATCAATCCCCGTGTATAGTTTGTATGTTGTCAGAAGGCAAGATGTTGGCCTATAATTTTTAGGGTAGCTTGTAGGTTCACTCTTAAAAGGAGCATTGTTTTGCCTATTGTTAGCCAGGTTGGTGTATGTTTGGGGTGTGCATATATATAGTTCTTATTCATGGCTAAATCCTCGTACAAAGATGTTAATACTTTTAACCAAAAGTTAGGTACTGCATCTGGGCCTGGGATTTTCCAATTAGAGGCTTTTCTTAACTTAGTTTCAATCTGTCTGGCTGTTACTTCATCCCATTTCATATCCTGCACCTTTAAAGTTCTTATTCTTTCTTTCACTTCTTCTATCCCTTAAGCATCTTTATGTTCCACAGGATCTTCATAGATACTTCTCCAAAATGTATCTACTTCCTCTTTTTTTGGCAGTCTTTCAATTACTTTTACCTTATTTTCCAATTCTCTATAAAACATTTTTGGGTCATCAATAAATTGCTTATTTTGTACTTTTCCTTTATTTTTATATTCTAAGTTTTTCTGCTTGTGCTAAAATTGTAAGTTTATTTGTGATACTGCATGATAGATCCTGGTCTGTTCTAATACTGTGGATTGCTTTAATCACATCTATCTTACTTAGTATCTTTGTTCATAGGTTCATAGGTTCATACTAGGCTATCTGCCCAAGGGTATTTACAAGCCTAGCCCATAGTTTTGTGGCTTACGCCACCCCTTTAGTATGGGGAACTATACCCATTATTTTGCTGTGCCTCTGCCGAGCAGTGACACTGAGGTAATCCCTGGGGTATATCTGCGATCTGGGGTATATCTGAGATCTGTTGATCTAGTCCCTCTTCTATAGTCTTCTAAGAGTGACAGTTCTTGTTTTAATTGCTTTAGTTTTCTCTATTCGATACTTCCTTTTCCTCACTACCCTGTGCTCTTGTGGTAGAACTTTCAATTATTAATGTAGCTGCACAGTAATATATATCCTGTTTACTTCTGTTATATCATATGGATCTCTATGGACAGTCCTAATTATTGTGTTCATTTGTTTTATCAGACGTCTGACTTATTGGGTTTTATTGACCTTCTGCAGTCTATTTCTGTCATTGATCTTAATATATCTATCCATGTCTATTAAATCAAGCAACTCTTCTCGTAGCTCATTTTCTTCCAACCTGAGGGCACATCCCTTGTTTTCCATTTCCTGTGGACATTCTATAGAAAGTTCTATAACTTCTTCCTGTGGCACATTCTCTTCAATTTCATCCTGTGCCATCCGTTGCTCTGTCATACGGGAACTCACTGGCCTATCGCTCCTCATCATTGACTGCATCAGAGTTTCCACAGTTTCCTGTTCCTTTCCTTGCTGTCTGGTTTCAAGTGAATGTTGACACTGATTTCCAGAGGAAGGCTCCAAAATATCTTGATATGGCACCTGATAATTGCTTCCTGTTCCACTGGCTTCCCTTTAATTCGGATATCCATTGCTCTATCGTGTTGTGCTGCTTTCTGCATTTGATTCTTTACACTGAGTCCTTCACTTCGCAGGCACTCCATAACTTCAACTTCTATTTTTTTAACTTCTACTTTACTAATCTTCTTTTCTAGGTTCCATCTTTGTGATACTTTTTTATTGTAAAATTTTCCATATCCGGATGCCTTTGCCTATATTTCTCTTCGAATATCTTTGGGGCTGCCTTCTTTATATTGATTAATTTAGCTTTTTCCTTTGCATAAATATTATAACATATGTTATTTATTTATTTATTTAACATTTGTTGACCAGGAAAGTCTGACTAGGTTCCACAAATCCTGTTTTCAGCAGAGGCCCGGGGAGAAATGCTCCAGAAGCATGTCTTTAGATACCATATCAAATCTCTCCTTCTTTCCCATGTCCATATTTCTTTTTTATATTGTTCAAATATCTCTAGGTTTTGTTGTTTATATTTTCACACTTCCTCAGATGCTTTTTTCCAAGCATATCAAAGTTTCTTGATCTATATACTGTTTTTCACAAATCTGTTGTATTAATGAATGCAAATTTTCATTTGAAGCTTCTGACAGTTTTTTTTTTTTTTGCAGAAGTATTCTTTCCTCTAGTTTCTCTCTGTCATTTTGTATATCTTTTGCCTTAAAATTCTGGGATTTTTGCATAATAGTAACAATACATAATTTCTTATCCTCAATAGTCTACTCTGTCATCTTTATGGCTTTTGTGGACTGCTACTGCCTTCTACAACAGGGGGGCCATCCCTCCCTGGGCCTGGCCCCATTGGAGGAATGTTTCCGTATTTTGAGGATTTTACAATGTAATTTTTTTCCAGTCCTGGTGCCAGTGTGCCCACCAGGATTGTGCACTTTTTTTATCCTGAGTCTTGTGCACCAAGCTATCTCTCTCAATTTTTGTCCTACTTCTG
The DNA here is from genome assembly GCF_019279795.1 of Protopterus annectens. NCBI lineage: Eukaryota > Metazoa > Chordata > Ceratodontiformes > Protopteridae > Protopterus > Protopterus annectens. The sequence continues at coordinate 1,077,996,831 of NC_056748.1, forward strand.
TCCACGATATATGCTGTATAAGTACAGTCCGTATATCTGTCACCTTGGTAAGATTTTGTGAAAACAGGGTCCACCATGCGGAGGTACTCACCAAGACTTGAGGATGAATTCAATTTCAGCAGTACTCTAATTTGCTTGCTGACTTTTCATGTCTCCATTCGGACCCATTATATCCTCTGTCATGCAGTGTGAAATTAATAGAAGCTGATACACATTGCATTTGTACAGCAGCTTAGCAATGCACAAGATAAACCACATATGGCATGCAAGTTATCTGTATTGCCGCTTTCTTTACAGTGACATTGCAGTCCCATATTTCTACAGTCACTGTCTGATTTCTATCAGTGTCTTACCCATCAATTTTATTGTTCTTTTTACGTGGATGTTGTGAGGTAGTACCATCTGTACCAGGGAGAGTAGGGCAGTGCATGTGTAAATATGCCAGTATAGCTAGCTGGAGTTTTGTAAAGAATTTTATGTTTAACTATCACATTGATTTGTACAGATGTTTGATTTAAAAAAATATTTTTAAAGTTACTTATGTTAAAAATGCAAAACAGTTTGTCCTGCTGAACAGAAATAATGTATGCATGCATATTAGGTTGTATTGTTGTAACTGATAAAATGTGTATGTTTATCAGAAAACCCTGGAAGGGTGGAAAGTGTGAAGCTGTGTTAATAGCTTTCAGATGATGTCACAGAACTTAGCGCATCAGAGTGTGTATTGTACCATAGTCAAGTGACCAGAGGTGATGTAATCTTCCAACCAGCATCTGGTTTCTTTGGAACTCTTGCAGCAGCACTTTGGAACCTGACAAGAAAGATTTCTGACAGGATATGTATCTCGCACATCCACACAGAGACATATCATCTAGCGTTTGCTGTGGCACGGCATTCAGCACACATTAGCTTGCCTTGCTTTAGTAAGTAGTCAGGGAAAAGTAATTCTTTTTACAGTCAGGTACATTTAGTGAGAATAGTTTAGTTTTGTTTTCTGAAATCTGTGAGACTATCTAACTGTATTATTTTTATATCTCTGTGGTTGAAACACTGTAGTTTATTGTATTCAGCATTCTCCTGTTTTCTGTTTTATTATTTATCATTAAATATTTTAATAACTTTCATTGTGGCTGGTCATTTGGAGAATAATGTTAACATCTTGAGAGTACTTATGCAGGTTTTAGTGAAACTGGCTGCTTCTGAAGGCCTTACTGCTTTGGTCACACACTACCATTTGTATTAGTATTAATTTTACACAGTATAGTTGGGTACCCTTTGTAATACCTTAGGGTAGCTGGTTCATAAGGTTCATAAGCAGGTACTAGGCCATCGGCCCAAGGGCCTACATAAGCCTAGCCAGCAAGGTACCATAGCTTACACCACCCAAGAAAGTTATTTTCCTGTGCCACTGTCCAGCAGAGAGACAGAAGTGATCGCCGGGGTATATTTACTATTTCCCATCCACTCATTTTCTCTTATCATTTTCCTGTCTGTCCCAAATCTTCTTCACCAGATTGTCCTCTGCTTTTCTGCACATGTGTCCAGATCACTGTAATTTCTTCTCCTTGATCTTTTCTGCAATCGGAGCAACTTTGACTTCTGCTGTTATGTCCTCATTTCTTCTTCTATCCCACAGTGTACATCCTACCACCCTTCTCAGGCACTTCATTTCCATCCCCTCTAGGTTCTTCATCTGCTCTGCCTTTACTGCCCAGGTTTCTGTGCCATGCAGTAGTACTGTTTGCACCACTGACTTGTACATCTTACTTTTCAGCTTATTTGGCATTCTTCCGTATAGATACAGTTCTTTTTAGATATGCTTTGGATATATATCTATAGCAAGAAGTATGCAGTGGGTTTGCCCTCCTGTATTAAAAAAGTTTCAATATTTTGAGGTTTTTGATATAAACTGCCTCCATGTAGATATAGATACACAAGTGTGTTTGACAGCGAGAGAGAGTTTTAAGATGTTATCATGTGGTACATACATAATTTATAGTAAGAAACAGTGTATTTTTATACATGTTCATTATCATTATATTTTATTTTTGCTAAGTAATATATGTGCTCTAGTTAAAGGAGTTATACATTATAGCTTTTCTGGTATAGTCTGATCTTTTTACAGATTTCTTCATATGTAATAAAAGACCCATTGATGGGCTTCTAAATTTTCATATACAGTTGGCTGAAGTTCATAGGTAGGTACTAGACTATTGGCCCTAGGGCCTATATAAGCCTAGCCAAAGGTACCCTGGCTTTCACCACCCAAGAAAATTATTTTCCTGTGCCACTGTCGAGCAGAGCCACAGAAGTGATCCCCGGGGTGAATTCCCCATCTCCCATCCAATCATCAAGATTTTTCTTGACAGTGCTAATGAGGAGCTTTGTTTGATATAGATAGGTAGTTTGTTCCAGAGTATGGGAAGTCTCTGGGACAGGAATCTATCCCTCCAGCATGTTCTGTTTATTGTGGTGATGAGGTTTAGGTCCCTAGAGCATGTAGCTCATAGGGATTGGGATTTCTTTAAGTGGAGCATGTCTAAAAGCTCTGGGATTGACATAGCTTTGTGTGTTAGGCAGAGATCGCCTCTGAGTAGGCAATATGCAGTGGAGTAAAACTGCAGTTTTTTGAGATGGTCTGCATAGGGCATCTCTCTGAGTTCAGTAATCCACTTTGTGAGGTATTTCTGTGGCTTTTCCAGTTGTTGTAGATGTCTTTTGAGGTACATACCAAAAGGGGCATAGTACTCTATAATGGGTCTAATGAGTGACGAGTAGAGGGGAACAATGACCTCTCTTTTCCTGGATGAGAAACCTTTTGTGATGAGGTGTGCCACATAGGATTTCCTGACTACTGTGGCGAAGTGATTATCAAAGGATAGACTACTGTCCACCTGTGTCCCAAGGTCTCTTATCACACTTTCAGTGTTAAGTAGGCTACCACCTATGTGGTAGTTCATGGGTACTGAGTTTTTACCAAAAGGAATGACAATGCCCTTTTTGGCATTGAGCTTGAAGCCATGGCTTTGACACAAGGCCCTTTTGTAGGATGTCCACATCTTTTGGAGTTTTGATTATGGCTCCTAGTTTGCAGTCATCTGCGAACTTCATTAGCCAAGAAACTTCTGTGTTGGCCTGTACTTCAGAGAAGTAGATACCAAACAGGAGAGGACCCAGGACTGAACCCTGTGGTACTCCACTTGTCACTGGTCTGAAGCTGGATTTGGAGTCTGCTACTTTCACAGTGTGGGTTCTGCCAGTGAGCCAATTGGCAACCCATCTTGTGACATAGGGATTTATACCTAGTTTAGTGAGTTTATCTATAATTCCAGAGTGGGGGATGGTGTCAAAAGCCTTGGCGAGATCTAGATAGGCTGTGAGAATCACCGTACCCTCATCTATGGCTTTGGTGACTGCTTCAAAGAAGTCTGTCAGGTTTAGGAGACATGATCTGCCTTTTACAAACCCAAACGGGGTGGGCTCCTGAGTTTGGAGATTACCAATGTCATTGTTTATAAGTTCCATGATGATACACTCCATAGCCTCGCAGACCAGGCTCGTTAGCCTAATGGGGCGGTAGTTTCTGGGGTCTGTGGTGGCTCCCCCTTTTTGGAGTGGGATAACTGTTGCTGTGCGCCATTCAGTGGGCACATAGCCCGAGGTGAGGCTATGATTGAACATGGTACTTAGGTGGGGTGCCAGTTTGTTCTGTAATTCATGTAGAACACAGCCTGGGATGTCGTCAGGTCCCATGGATGCTGTGTTCTTGGCTTTGGATAGTGTGTTTTTTTACCTGCGCAGCTGTGATTACAGGAACTTTGCATTCTTCTGGTATAGAGATGGGCCCTTTAGGGGATGACAGAGGGGTAAAGTTAGCACTGAACCTATCTGCCAGGATGTTGGCAATATCATTTGGTTCTTTATATTTAGTGCCATTGTGCTGTAACTCGGAGCAGATCTGAGTGTTGCCTTTGAGATTCTTGACATAGCTATATAATGCTTTGTGGTTGTCTTTAGAGTCAGTGGCGATTTTGTTTTCATAACTAGCTTTGGAGGATTTTATGAGGGATCTCAGCTTCTTACTGAAGCTGACCAGGGAGTTTCTCCAATCATGGGACTTTACTCTTTTTTGCAACAGTTTCTTTATTCTGTTGTAGAGTTTGTTTATGGCAGGGGACCACCAGATTGGCTTCCTTTTTTTGGAGGATAGCATCCTGGTTCTGTTAGGGATTGCACAATCCATGCACTCATGTAAGTGCTTATGAAGTGCATTTGTGTAAGATTCAGCAGTCATACCTCTATTGTCCGTCAGCATGGATGTCGTGAAGTTTGCCACTTCTGTCTTAAGAATCGTGAAGTTGGCTTTGGAGAAATTTTTTACTGTGGTTTCCCTAATGGGGGGTGGGGGAGGAATGTGGATGTCTAGGGTGATTAGCTTATGGTCGGATCTGACCAACGAGGAATTGACCTCTGGTGTGTAGCACCTGTTGCCCATGTTTTGTATAACCAGGTCTAGGATATTGCTGCCCCTGGTGGGGGTGTGGATAAGTTGATCCATGGCATTGGAATTTATGAATTCCAGAAAACGTTGAGCACAAGAGTTGGAACATGAGTAGTTTTACCAGTTAATGGTAGGGTAGTTGAAATTGCCTATTATTAGGGTGTTAGATTGTACCCTAATATTTTCCAGTGTATTAAAAAAATGAGGAGTGGGAATCCTGGGGCTTGGTTGGGGGATCTGTAGCAAGCTACAATTTGGATTGCGGTCTTGCCCAGAGTTAGTTGCACTTGGATAATCTCGGATGCATTATGCTGAGCAACTAGACTGGAGGTGTGGATATCCTTAATGAATATGGACACGCCTCCGCCTTTAGTGTTTCGATCCAGGTTAGGTGGCCGAAAGGTGTGGTATGAATTACAGCCTGGTAATGCAGGGGTACTCTCTGGAGCCTTGAACCAGGTCTCTGTCACTGCACAGATGTCGATATTCTCCATTTTAAGGAGTGCCTCGAAAGAGTGCATTTTGAGGTTTAGACTTCTAGCATTGAGTAGCAATACCCTCAGATTCTTCTTGCCTGTACCTGTTAGGGTGGTGAATTTGTCATTTGAACCTTGCCTAAAAAGGCACTATAGGGGTGACTAGAGCCTTAGCCATTATCCGGAATCCCAGGGGCGAAAGGTGCAGGTCATCTCTGGCAAAGCATCATGGCTTGTCGATCATGTCATCCCAGGCAGACAGATACTGGATCCCCTTAGAATGACACCAGAAGCTTAGCCAATTGTTGAAGTCAATCATTTTGTCCTTGTACTGTGGTATCATTCTGGATGATGGCAGTATGCTACTCAGGGCTAGGGTCATACCTGCCTGGGCTACAAGATCGGACAGGTCCTCCATGTCTCTTTTCATGTAGTCCAAGGAGGTACATCTCAGGTTATTCACACCAACATGGACAATGACAGAGTCATATTTGTACTTGTTGTGGAGTGACCTGAGTGCATGCGTTATGTGGCGGATCCTGGCACCAGACAGGCAGCTGACAGTAACTTTCTCCTTGTTTTGCCTGGTGAGTGGAACATCAGTGTGCCTGACTATAGAGTCATCTATGACTAGTGTCTGGTACGTTGTTATGCCTTATGGGCTGTGGTTGAGTGGCACACTGAGTTTGTGGGTTATGTGTCATTTGGGTTATGTTGGGGGGTGGAGGTTGCTTGTGTTTCTTCTTTGGAGGTCCCTGTTGCTTGGGCAAGTTTTTACTGAGAGCCTCCGCGAATGTAGGTGTGTGTTTTGTGTTTCTATGTGTGTGTTTTGGTGGTGTAGGTTTTGAGAGACTTTGTGCTGAGTGTGGTGTGGTGCAAGTGTTTACCTTCTCTTGACTGTCTAGTCCAGTCTTGGGTGAAGAGAGCTTTGCTTCCAGTTTGGCTATATAAGTGCATCCCTCACAGGTTGTAGTGTTGGGTGGTAGTAGGAGAGGGTTGTCTGTGTACATGAGGCAATTACTGCATTGCCCCAAGATGCCCAGATTCATCAGGTAGACAGGAGAAAACACAGAGGGCTGACCCTTAGACATGCCTGGATAGGTGCTTATTTGTTAAGTACTAGAAACTGTTTTCCTCTAGACAGTGAGGAAAGTTGAGTGCTGTAGTAATTTGTAGCTTATTTAGTGCTTATAATAAGTTCTGAACAAGTGCTGAAACAAAAAACTGGCTAGTTCTAAGAAACAAAATTAAGCTAGAAGGCTTCCCTCCAACACAGAAAGGCTTGGGCCCTAGAAGCCTACAAATAGTCCTGGACACAGCAAATCTATATCCAGGCTAGACTACCCACGGGAAAGGCAGGAAAAAAGCTTAGAAAATGAGAAAGGAGTAGCAGAAACTAAGCTGATTGGCCTTCTCAAATGTTCTCCCTGTACTGGGTAGAATGAGGTAATGACATTAGACTGGGAGGAGGGTCCCAGATTAAATTTACACTGGGGTGGGCAACTGCAAAGCCACCAACTATAAAAACACTATACCAACAGGAAGGGAGGCTGGGAAACAAACTGCAGAAATGTTTCTCACAGCTGAAAAGCAGCAGTGAGCCTTTAAATGAAAGTTTTAAACAGCTAAAGAAGCCTCTAGAAAAAAGAGCAACTGCAACAAGTTAACGGAAATAACCCAACAGATGCTTAATAAAAGTGGACAAGTGGTTGGGCGTGATTACCTCAGAGACTGGACAGAAAGGAGGGGGGGGCACAGCTAGTAAATCTGCATCAGCTTTTCCCAGGTGTGTATGTGAAACTCAAATATTCAAGTGTGTATGTCAATTAGTGGGAACAGCGATACAGAGCTCCAGAGTAGTCAATGTGGAGTTTTGTGTGGGTCTGTAGAGAGCAGGAGAGTCTGGCCCCCAGGTCTGGAGCATGCTCTCTGTGTTTTCTTAAGTGAAATTGTGCTTGGTGCAGGGAGCTGCATCTGAAAATACTGTGTGAATCCATCTTTGCAATTAGTGACCATCCCTCACCAGAGTCACTAGTGAGGTTTGAGTCTCCTTGATTGCTGGCCTGGAGTAGGGACTTGTCAAAAAAGGTGATACAGGATACACATTGTAGCCCTTGTTGAAGACACCCATAAGGAACCTGTTTGTTATGGCCAAATGTAATGCAGTGCATTGGACAAAGTAGGAGTACAAGTGTGACCATTAAATCTGCTGACTTTGCCGTATCTGGGGGATAATTGCAGTACATCGCTATCGCAGTCTGCAAGCTGTTTGTAGCATCTTGCGTGTCAATTATATTTCTACCATGAAGCAGGCAACCCAGCTCTCAGACTTGAGAATGTTTTGGCACACAACATCAAGCACCCCACCACAACTGCATCTTCCAGCAGAAGAGCGACCCAGAGCCACTCCACCCCTAGACAGTCGAGTGTAATATATTATACAGCCGAGCTAGTTAAGTGAAAATGTATAATCTGCCTGTTTGGGGCTCTGAAAAGTGCACAGAGTTTAGTCTTGTGTGTCAGAACAAAATGATGCATACAGTGCTTTATAAAGGCTATATGCTGGACATTGCATGATCAGGTCACACTGTGCATCAGACATCTCCAGTTACTGAAACAGAAGGGAAAGGTAGTATTGGTCATAGACATCCATCATTTGTGCAGGTGCCTAGGGACACCATGACACATTTCTGCAAACACATCCAGGGGGGCAGGGTTTATGGGTCATCAAAAGTGGAGACATGGGCCTTGTGGCCAGGGACATTTATTTCATATATAATGTCATCTGTGTACAGGATGAGTGAGCCAGGACTGGACTGCTTTGTGCAGCTATTGTTATAGCTGTAAACCCCTTGTGACTCTGATGTGCTTGCAATGGAGGAATGGGACCTGTACAGGTTCTGCTGTTGAGATATCTGGCTCATAAAGGCCATGAGTCATGAACGAATGACATCCTGAATGTCACAGGTGCATACCCTGCTCCCCATGATGGCTACCCTAGACAGCCATCCTGACCATACACTTGCCCTAAGTCATGCACAATACTGTTGGATAGGGCTGTGAAGGTGGCAATCACTGTCATCAACATTAAGGTGGAAATGGTAAAATCTGTCCCATAAATCTTGAGACATATCATGACGTCATCTCTGGACTCAACTTTATAATTTACTGTAGATAAAAGTGTAGTATATATTTCTTTTTTTAATCATTAGTGCAATTAATTAAATTAATGACCAGAATTCTCAGTCAAGTTGCATAGTGCAAAGAACAGTACTGTACCAGTGACTCTATGGATAACTCACTACTTGGTGACAACTCTAGTAAAGACGTATGGCAGAGTGATCATCACCATGTCAGTGTGAATAGCCGCAGAATGTGCCTGAATTGTAGCCTTACCTAACCATTGATTTATTCCAAGCAGCATCAACGTAATCAGGGCTTGATGGGGCACTGGTCAGCACCAGGGCCTCTTGGTAGGCTGTACTATGAGGGGTATTCCCATGTGTGATCCATAGTGCTCATCTCTTGCTGCAGCCCCAGAGGGAGTAGTGCTGTATCCTGGCATATTAGAGACCCCGTTGGCTGGAATGGCATGTACTCATTCTGTTTAACACCACGTTAAGATATGAGTGAGATCACATGTTCATCTTGGAAAATGGTTGTAAGACCAACCAGGAAGTAGACAGAAAGGACCATTGCATCCTGGATTGTAGTTCACTGTGTCTTTGTGTGTGTGTCTCTGTCTGTGTGTGTGTGTCTGTGTGTGTGTGTGTGTCTGTGTGTGTGTGTGTGTGTCTGTCTGTGTCTGTCTGTGTGTCTGTCTGTGTGTGTGTGTGTGTGTGTGTGTGTCTGTGTGTGTGTCTGTGTGTCTGTCTGTGTGTCTGTCTGTGTGTCTGTCTGTGTGTCTGTGTGTGTGTCTGTGTGTGTGTGTGTCTGTGTGTGTGTCTGTGTGTGTGTGTCTGTGTGTGTGTGTGTCTGTGTGTGTGTCTCTGTGTGTGTGTGTGTCTCTGTCTGTGTGTGTGTCTCTCTGTCTGTGTGTGTGTCTCTCTGTCTGTGTGTGTGTCTCTCTGTCTGTGTGTGTGTCTCTCTGTCTGTGTGTGTGTCTCTCTGTGTGTGTGTCTCTCTCTGTGTGCATCTCTGTGTCTCTGTGTGCGTCTGTGTGTGTCTGTGTCTCTGTCTCTCTGTTTGTGTGTCTCTGTCTCTCTGTCTGTCTGTGTGTCTGTGTCTCTCTGTGTGTGTGTGTGTGTGTCTGTCTGTCTGTCTGTCTGTGCGCATGCCAGCATCATCACCAGACCTTGCATAGGTGCTAATCTCACCATAATATCCTCCCATATCCTCTGTGTATGTGTCATTGTGGTAGTTGCTTAGAATATAAATATACAATACAAGATGTAGCAGAGTGAATCTTAATACTCCTATAATGGTGTTAATGCAAATGGTAGGTGGAAACATACAAATACAAAACATGCACACACATGCGCAAGTACTCCTATGCATAAACACCTGCTGAATGTATGGGGAGCATAGAGGGGTTATAATCTGGTCTCTGGTAATAACCTGTCTGTGTTAAGACATAAAAGTCACCTTGAGAGTGAAGCTTGAGATGTGACTGTAGACATCCATGTTCCAAACACACAACAAGTTGGGTTACGATAGAAGAGACCCCATTATAATTGCTTGAAGTGCATTGAACTTTACCTCCATGTTTGTATTACCAAAGCTGGAGACAAAAAGTGTTGTAGCATTAAGTTTTTACAGCTTTAATGTCTATAATGCACTTTGCACTGTCACACAGATAGTGACAACACAAAGAATAGTGGGAAGCTATTTATAACATGTCATTAAGAGTTTTTAAAAACAAAACAAAAGTGCAAACAAGCTGTTTAAACATCTTAGCACTACTTCCCTTCCGTAACTGCCACTGACCACAGTTAATGATGTAGCATGATCCTAAGTTAATCAGTGGAGAGCTCAATGTTGGGATGCAGTGTGCCCTACTTATATGTTGGCATCTGGCCTCTCCCTGTGGTCTGTATCTGTATGTGTAGTGTTTGTGTACAGAAGCTGTGCTGTATATACTGACCTGGTTGTTTTTTCTGTGAGGTAACTGGGATTGGACCACATGCAAAACCTGTGTTCACTCCTCCAGGTATTGAGTCTCATTGTCCCCATGCAGGGTTGCTGCTGATGCATCATCAACTGAGACTTGCATGGGGAGATGGATCCCCTCAAGTTGCTGCCCTCTCTGCTTCAGTGCTGTATGCCTTTTTGAGGCCTGACATGTCATGTCATTGACACATTTATAGCAATTCTGTCTTGTACAATTATTCCGACTGTGATCCCAAAGACGTTAATGAATACCACCCCCTCCAACCACAGTAGACAATGTCCACGGGGTCTGAGTTCCTGTAGAAGAACATTGTTCTCATCTTCACTGACATTGTCTGAGCTCTGCTTGCTACCTTCTGTGGAGGACAGGAGTGTCTGTGAGAACAGGTGACCATAGTTGTAGACAACTGATGTTTGGGAACAGTAGGTTACTTATGTGAACTCCTACATTAACTTTGCTGTACATCACAATACAGGCTGAATACTGATAGAAAAATAATAGAGGTCACTGACATGTTATGGACCATGGGGCATGGCAGTAGTAGCCAATAGCAAATCCATGAACAGTTATGTGGACATGTATGGCTGGGATGGGTAATAAACAGAAGATCACATGGCTGAATAGGTGAAGAGTGGGTTTTGCAGGCAACATGGGCAAGTATCTCTTTGTAGGACCATAGGAGATAGTTAGTACAGGACTCTGCTTACAGGGGTTGCCTGTGTGGACATACTGTACAAGTGCATCTTTGACATATGCCTACAGCATGTATGTGAATGTCGGACAGAAGTGAGGAAGGATATTCATACCTTCTGTAGTGGGCTGTCAACCCTGAGCTGTAGTAATACATCATGTGAGTATGTGTTAGTAGAAGCTGTGGTTTACCCTTGTACAGAACAGTACTGTTATCAAAGTAGCATACCTTTCCAATGTTCTATTCCCAGTTAAGGATGATCATATGTATGTGAAACTGTTGAACCCTGTCTTACTGTTGGACACTGTTCACAGTCATTAGGCTTTCTTCTTGACGCATCCTATTTCTGAGCATCCTAGACAGGGCTTTAAGCTGCCCAATAAGTGCTGCTACGTTTTCTTGCCATGACTTTTGGAGTCTAAGATGGTGTCTTAAATAGAAAAAAGGCAAGCAATGTTAGTTTGCAATGAATGTGTTTGTTGTGTCTTTCGGCATATCCCAGTTAGGGGATGCCACAGCGGAACTCCGATCCACTGTTTGGTAGTGGATTTTTACGTGCCGAGTTACCAGCCCCTGATGCACAACCTTCAATGTGGTAATGACACTAAATTCCCAGTGTGTATAAATCTTTATTTTTCATAGAAGTGCGTAAGTGACATGATGCAGAGATACGTTTCACACTGTCAGTGGCACACATTACACATCTACTTGTGCATGCTGGCCCTGTGTGTGTATAAATATATATATATATATATATATATATATATATATATATATATATATATATATATACACATGTGTGAATGCACATAAATGTGTATCACACTGTATAGTAAAGCAAATGTGCTCTTCTTATAATTCAAAGTGATGTTTAAAGCATAAATCACTACTTGACACTTAGTTCGGGAATATGACTGCCAATGATAGTGCCCCACAGAGATCATCTGCCTTGTGCACAATGGAGCCAAAGATCAGTGCTGCGTATCTTGCACAGACAGTTTGGGGAGTAGCTGCTGGGTTGCTGTTTGGGTTGATTTTTTTTTGCTTTTTATTTATTATTTTTTTCACCCTCCTCACACATGATCTTCAGCTGCACTAAGGTCCCTGCACTCATTTACTTGTTCTGCTGTCCCTGACCTCCATCTGAAATCAGTAATGAGGTGATCCCAAGTGCAGGCTCCACCCCCCTCTGGGATTGTTACATCCCTCATTCCACCCCAGTGCCTTTAATGGACAAGCCACTAGCCGAATCCAGGTCACGTAGCCTATTACTTGGGCGTTATTTCTTAATGCCACTGTGGTGGCTTATTTGGTTTCATTTTGTAAGTCAAATGCCTGATACAACCTGGTACTAGCATTCCCAAAACTGGTGTGAAACATGAGCGCAATAACTTCCCTATGTTGCTCTGTAACATATCTGCCCTGAATATCTTTGGATGGAAGAAGCAGAATGGGAGACCAAGATGCCCCAAATGGTATTGTAAATGCTTATCATTTCTACTGTGATTTCTTACTATTTTTCTGACCAGAGTTCCTTATGAAATTTGGTTTCCCTGAGAGATTCCAGAAAATATCACCTTGTTAGATGTGGGTGCCTGTATGTGTGCTCTGAGTGCTGCTATTGTAGTGCCAGTGTTTGTTGTGAGACAGTGAACATGTCCTTGCAGGTGAGGTGATGCCTGAGTGCTGCTATTGTAGTGCCAGTATTTGTTGTGAGACAGTGAACATGTCCGTGCAGGTGAGGTGATGTCTGAGTGCTGCTATTTTTGTCAGTTTTTGTTGCGAGACCGTGTATATGTCCATGCAGGTGTGAGGTAATTACTTACATTTTATGCTTTTGCATCATTATACACACACAGGTTTGGACAGTTTGTCTCAGCCTCTGGGCAGTATCTCAGGCTTCTGCTTGACTGCACACACATGTAATAGTATAACTGATTTCACAGGATATGGTTACTATCTCTGACTTTGCACAGACACATATAGCGGTACATTTGCACTGTGGTCTGCATCTGTTACTTTGTATGTGATAGTTGATGTGTCCCTTTAATCATTCCATAAAGACAGAGCTAAAGGATAATGCTACTGGCTAACACAGAGGTAGTAAAGACATTTGGCATGCACGAGACTCTTATTCCCTCTCCCATATTGATAAGTTTGTACCATCTCTGGAACATTGGTTCAGTAATGGCACCCATTGCTTTTCTGATTCCCTTCTATACGTTGTGATGGTACTGTCAAACCACAGCTATATCAGCTGCTGCCTCCTGCTACCCTGATGAAGGTTGCAGCAGAGGAGAGCAAGCAAGGTTGGAATACTGCACAGGGGGTAGGTTCTGACCCATCCCAGGCAGCTCTTGCCCCAGTTACTTGCCTTAGCTCATCTTTAAGAAGAACACTGACAAACTTTTAACCAAGTCTGTCGATACCCAGGTGATGCCAGCAATCCTTGCTTCAAAAACTAGTGGTAAACCAAGTAATCCACGAAAAGTCAACAGTAGTGCAAAAGAATGAAAAACTTTAATGAAACGATCCACTGTTGCATTGGTTCATAGGTAAGTACTAGGCTATCGGCCTTGGGGCCTATACAAGCCCAGCCAAAAAGGTACCCTGGAATTTGCCACCCAAGAAAATTATTTTCCTGTGCCACTGTCGAGCAGAGCCACAGAGGTGATCCCCAGGGTGAATTTCCTATTTCCCATCCAATCATCAAGATTTTTCTTGAAGAGTGCTAATGAGGAGCTTTGTTTGATATATATAGTTTATTAAAGAGTATGGGAAGTCTCTGGGACAGGAATCTATCCCTCCGGCATGTTCTGTTTATTGTGGTGACAAGGTTTAGGTCCCTAGATTGTGTAGCTCAGAGGGATTGGGATTTCTTTAAGTGGATGTTAGGCAGAGATAACCTCTGAGTAGGCAATATGCGACGGAGTAAAGCTGGAGTTTTTTGAGAGAGTCTGCGTATTGGTTTAATAGCAAGGTTAAATGACAGTGGGGTGCAGTGGGGGAAATTGTTAGGGATTGGGGAAAGGTGCCTTGGAGTGCAATAAACCAGTGCAGGCATGGATCGAACCTATGGACAGCAGAAGGCATACTTTAAATCCTTTGCTTAAGGCTCTATTTTGATAAGGGTGGCCCTGTTTAAGTGACTGTTATTGTTACAGTGAAGTTGCAAAAGTTTTTAGAGGTCTTGTAATTTGGTACTATAACCTAGGGTCAAGAAGTGGAGATTGCACCTTTTTATGCTCACTTTTAAAGCTACTAAAATGTAATGCTCATGCCATACTTAGATTCTTCCCCTTTTCTTTAACAAAAATGATCCTTTGTTCCATAAGACTCTTTTTTTGTTGCACAATTGTGTTTTCTTCTAAATGACTATAAACTCTGTCAGCATCAATTCCAGTGTATAGTTTATACATCATTGGAGGCAAGTTATTTCCCTGTAGTTTTTATGGTAGCTTGCAGGTTCACTCAAGTAGGAGCATTGTTTTTCCTGTTGTTAGCTAGGTTGTTGTCTGTTCGGGGTGCGCATATAAATAGTTCTTACTCGTGGCTAAATCTTCATGCAAATATGTTAATACTTTTAGCCAGAAGTTGGGTACTGCACCTGGGCCTGGGTTTTCCATTTGTTTTCTTAACTTTGTTTCAATCTCTCTGGCTGTTGCTTCATCCCATTTTATATCCTGTACCTTTAAACTTCTTAGTCTTTCTTTCATTTCCTCTATTCATTTAGCATCTTTGTTATATTCCACACGATCTTCATAGACATCTCTCCAAAATGCATCTGTTTCTTCTTTTTTGGTGGTCTTTCAATTTTCCTGTTCTTTCCCTTGCTGTATAGCTCCAATTGAAAGTTTGTACTTGTTTCATATGGGAGGTTCCAATGTATCTTCATATGTAAACTGATTAGATGCATCCTGCTCCCACTGGCTTATCCTTAATTTGGGTGCCCATTGCTCTATTCTGTTGTGTTATCTGCATTAATTTTTCTACACTGAATCCTTCACTTTTCAGGTAATCCATAAGCTTAGTTTCTTTTTCTTTAACTTCTCCATTACTACTTTTCCATTTTGTTTTCTAAAATTTTCCATATCTGGATGTCTTTGCCTGTATTTCTCCTCAAATATCTTTGGTGCTGGTCTTTCTGCATTGATTAGTTTTACCTTCTCCATTGCATAAATATTGCACCATATTAAATCACTCTTTCTTTCCCATGTCCATATTTCTTATTCAGATGTCTCCTGATCTTCCTGTTTCTCCTTACTTTGTGGACTTGTTCCATCATGCTGTGAGGTAACCTGTGTTAGGCTTTCTACTTTGAATCCTTCACTTCACAAATATTCCATAACTTCAGCTTCTATTTTCCTTAACTTCTACTTGACTCATTTTCTGTTCTACACTCCCTCTTTGTGATCTTATTTTTTTCTTTTATTGTGACATTTTCCATATCTGGATGCCTTTTCCTGTATTTCTCTCTGAATATCTTTGGGGCTGCCTTTTTTGTGTTGATTAATTTGGCTTTCTCCTTTGCATAATTATTGCACCATATCAGATCTCTATTTCTTTTCCATGTCCATATTTCTTTTTTATACCCTTCAAACATCTCTAAATTTTGTTTACATTTTTGCCCTTCCTCATTCACTTCTTTTTCCAAAGTGTACAAGGTTTCTTGGCCAATATAGCGTTTTTCATGGATCTGTTGTATTAATGAACACAAATCTTTATTTAAAGCTTCTGGGCTTCTTGCATAATACTAACAATACATATTTTTTTTTCTTATCCATCTTACAAATACATCATTTCTTTCATCCACATAGAGGAGAAGATGGTGAGGAAGATCAAATGAAACATTATTGATGTCAATAGACAACAGAAGAAGACAAGACTTAGATCCTTTAGGTACAGTTTGAGTAGCAGAGAGGAGAGAGATACACGAGTTACATTTCACTGAGAAATGGTAATTAGATAACTTTGGAACCACAGGATGGCATCAGGGCTAATGCCTAGTTTGGAAAGGTGGATTATAACAGGGGTGACTGT
>NC_056748.1:1078313148-1078425648 GCF_019279795.1 Protopterus annectens
CTTCCCTTGTTTACTGCCCTGTGTATTTGTGGCAAGACTTTATCTGTTATTAATTTAGCTGCACGGTAATAAATCCTATTTACTTATGTTATATTGCATGGATCTCTATGATCAGTCCTAATTACTGTCTTCATTTGTTGTATCAAACTTCTAACTTTTTGGGTTTTATTGACTTTCTAGTCTATTTCTTTCATTGATCTTAATATGTCTGTCCATCTGTATTAAATCAAGTAACTCTTCTATTAGATCATTTTCTTCTAAATTGAGGGCATATTCTTTGTTCTCCATTTCCTGCGGACATTCAACAGAAAGTTCCAGAGCAGCATTCTGGCTTGCATTCCCATCAGTTTCATCCTGTGTCATCCATTGCTCTTTCATATGGGAACTCATGGCCTATCCATTCACAACATTGATTGTGTCAGAGTTGCCACGGTTTCCCATTCCTTCCCTTGTTGTGCAACTCCAACTGAAGTTTTGTACTGGTTTCCTATTAAACACTCCAAAGTATCTTCATATGTTAACTAATCAGATGTTTGACACTCAACTGGTTTCTCCTTAATTTGGGGATCCACTGCTTTATCCTAATGTGATGTTATCAGAGTTCATAGGTTCATAGTTTAGTACTAAGCTAACTGCCCTTGCGAGCCATTTTAAACTTAGCCAATTATCCCTTGTGAGACTCAAACCCTGCAACTTGTGTTTGTAAGGCAAATACCTTAGCCATTAAGCCACCCTCACAACCCCTTAGATATTCTATACCAAATCCTTCACTTCACTGGTAATCCATAACCTGCATTTCTATTTCTTTGACTTCTCCATTACTAGTCCTCTTTTCTTTTCCTATTTGTTTTCTTATATTTTGTTTTGTAAAACCGTCCATATCCAGATGTCCTTGCCTGTATTTCTCTTCAAATATCTTTGTTGCTGCTCTTTTTGTAGTGATTAGTTTTTTTCTTTTCCTTTGCATAAATATTACACCATATTAATCTCTTTTTCTTTCCCATGTCAATATTTCTTCTTCAGATGTCTCCTGCTGTTTCTCCTTACTTGGGGGACTCGTTGTTCCATCATGCTGTGATAAAACCTATGTTAGACTTTCTACACTAAATCCTTCACTTTGCAGGTATTCCATAACTTCAGCTTCTACTTTTTGACTTCTACATTATTAATCTTCTGTTCTATGTTCCCTCTTTATGATCTTAATTTTAAAAATTTTCAAGTAATCTCTGCGGTATCCCCAAAGTCTCAAAACAACCCACTAAAGTATAGTGGGTCCAAAAACAAAACTGTGTAAGAAACTTCTTTGTGTGGAAGATTTTCAGTCCATATATTTCTAGTTAATCACTGTATATTAATCAGATCAGACAATAATAGTAAAAATAGCAAACTTAAACTCGTCTTAAGTAAAAAAAAAAAAAAAAAAAAAAAAATATATATATATATGTAAGTTGTACAGAATTACTAAGTATTCAAAAGTAATCCAAGCAAGGCAGGCAGTCTGTTTCCAGTCAAAAAATCCTTTATTAAGTACACAGACAAGCGATCCAAGTAAAACAAAAATATAGTAATAATTTCCTCACAAGCTTATGTGTATATATATATATATATATATATATATATATATATATATATATATATGCA
This sequence comes from Protopterus annectens, assembly GCF_019279795.1. NCBI lineage: Eukaryota > Metazoa > Chordata > Ceratodontiformes > Protopteridae > Protopterus > Protopterus annectens. The sequence goes on from NC_056748.1 coordinate 1,078,314,790, forward strand.
TATAGTTGCCAACTGCTGGAGCCACGAATGTCGGAACCAATATTTTATTGAGAGCATACAAAAACAGCTAAAAACACATAAAAAATCCATTTTTAATGTTTAAAGGTTACTTTAAAACAGAAGGAAACATTTGTATTGTATGTCCTGCCATCTGCTGGTGAAAATGAAAATTGCATCTATTTATCTTACAAAATCCCTGCTTTCAATTTTAAAAGAGGCACAATAGAAATAAATTCATTTAAACCTGGGAAGTTTGTTGAATCAAGGGATATCTGCCACCATAGTTCCCTAGATTCTAATTTTTCTTCCCATAATCCACCCCTTAGGTCCTTTTTGGCCTGCTCTAAAACCATGAAGTGAAATTTAGCATCCTTTCAAACCAGGGTATGTTTATACAGAGCGTTGGTGTCCTTTCGTGTAGCTATTTCATATTTATGTTCATATATTCTCTTTTTCAACACCCTTTCAGTTTTTCCTACATAAAAAGCATTACATTCTGAACATAAACTAATGTATACTACCCCCTTGGTTTCACAATTATAGTGGTCTGTACTTTTAATCCATTTTTCTCTACTTTCCAAATAAACGTTTTCCTTATCCACTATATTGTTACAGTGTGCGCAACGTCCACATTTATAAGTGTTCTTCCTAACCTTCTTGTTCCTTGGAAGACCTTTGCTCTCCAACATGTTTTTAAATGATCGGGAATTTTTGTACACAACCTTAACATTTCTGTTTATTTTTTTCTGGTCCAAGTCAGTAAAATTAATAAATTTTGACCATTCTCTTTCAACAATTTTATTTGGAAAGTAGAGAAAAATGGATTAAAAGTACAGACCACTATAATTGTGAAGCCAAGGGGGTAGTATACATTAGTTTATGTTCAGAATGTAACGCTTTTTATTTAGGAAAAACCGAAAGGGTGTTGAAAAAGAGAATATATGAACATAAATATGAAATAGCTACATGAAAGGACACCAGCGCTCTGTATAAACATACCCTGGTTTGTAAGGATGCTAAATTTCACTTCATGGTTTTAGACCAGGTCAAAAAGGACCTAAGGGGTGGATTATGGGAAGAAAAATTTGAATCTAGGGAACTATGGTGGCAGATATCCCTTGATTCAACAAACTTCCCAGGTTTAAATGAATTTATTTCTATTGTGCCTCTTTTAAAATTGAAAGCAGGGATTTTGTAAGATAAATAGATGCAATTTTCATTTTCACCAGCAGATGGCAGGACATACAATACAAATGGTTCCTTCTTTTTTAAAGTAACTTTTAAACATTAAAAATGGATTTTTGATGTGTTTTTAGCGGTTTTTGTATGCTTTCAATAAAATATTGGTTCCGACATTCATGGCTCCAGCAGTTTTTGGCAACTTTGTATTTTCGTGGTTTTTAAGCCAAATAATCCCATTTCTAGTTTTGTGTATATATATATATATATATATATATATATATATATATATATATATATATATATATATATATATATATATATATATATACTTTTTATCAGGCAAGGGAGTGATTTATTGTGTTGTTAAACAAAGTGTTAGTGGTACACGTTAAATTCACATCCCTTCCCCCATCAGTGTAACATTTGAGCTGGTTCTGCCCTACTTGGTAGATGTCATAATAATAGAACCCTTATGTACTTAAAAATTTATAATAATGTGGTACCTCTTATTTAACCAGATTATTAAGTAGATTATTAAGTCTGTGATTTTATCCAGGACAATATACTACATGGCTGGAAATGTATCAACCTTAGTCCATTTAGCAATAAAAAAAATATATGTAAATATATACATATGCACTTTGCATGTAAAAAAAATCAATTGTAAAAATCACATTCTATTTTCATAACCTATTGTTAAAGATCGCTTTCACCCTTTTGGACTTCTTTAGGTCTGTGTAGTGTTAGTGTGTGTGTGTGTGTGTGTGTAGGAAGTATAATAGTAGAGTAAGAGAGGTGGGTAAGAATTGTGGGTAGGGTAGGGGAGTGAAATGAAACAGAGCGTTTGTCTGAAAGACTGTTTTGCAATTAATTGTTTTTACTTGAAGCATAATTCCTGTGCTAAACCTTGAGTTGTGAAACCATTCAGATACTGAAATTCACTAAGATTTACACAGTCTGTTCTAGAAGTGAGAATGTTCATTTACCACTGCACTTTGCTGATTGTATCATACCTGTCTGACACAGATAAAATACCATGAAATTTCAGAAGGATTAGTATATAGTTATCAATAGCCACATTTCAGAAGGTGCCAGAATGCAGATATGCACGAGGTCACTGCAAGGGCTTCCCTCCCTCTCTCTCTTTCTCTCTCTCTCTCTCTGAAGCAACAACCTCAGAATTGTTTATATTAGTACAGAGAGTAGGGCAAAGCCTCCTGCCTGGGGGCATGAGTGTTTGTAGCAGAGAGGGCAGCTTAGCACCTTTTCAACAGTAAATGATTTTTTTCACATTCTGCTGGAACTGTAAGTGTTCATTAATATATTTGTGTGGAATATGAAAATATGATCTTCATTCCTGTTTCATGCAACACCTCAAAAATAGCTTTCTCTTCTAAAATGTTTCTGCAGCTGTATAACCTGGTTCAGAATCAAGGCATCACTCTGTGTTGTAATAAAACTTAGAAAGGTGTAAAACTTTTGTTCAGTAGATGTCACAATGCACAAATATACACTGAAATAATTTCTATAGGCAGCAGTCACATATAAATACTTGTTTGCATTGTGTTTAAAAATGCAGTACATTTAGTAGAAAATAATAAAATACATTTATGTGGTAATTATTGCATTACTTGTGTTCTGACAGTGAATTATCATATTACCATTTATATCTGTCCAATTTGCTCTGTTTCTGATTGCACAGCATTAGTCTCAGTTAAACTTCTCTAAGAGTTGTGATTAACTTTTATTACAAAAAGAATGGGGGTGGTTTATCCTGAAATTGGTTAGTTTTCATTTGTGTACTACTGCAGTAAACAAATATCAATCAATAAATAAATATATAATGTATGGGAATTGACTATTCTGGTACTTTTACTTTTGGCAGGAAGTTGAACAACACTTGATGATGGAGGTAAAACATTACAAAAAAACACAAATATTCTATCAAAAGCTGTTACACAAGGAAAGAAAAAACAAAGGTAAGATAACAATATTCCTGCATTGTGGCACTTGTAAGACTAAGGGCAATGTTAACCACAATTGTAAGCTTTGATGGCGTATGCATGTCTTCCCTGCTGCCACATGGGTTTACTCTACGTGCTCTGGTTTCCTCCTAAATCCCAAAGACAATGTAGTAGGTGGATTGGACACAAACTGGCTGTAGGTGGAGCATGTGTGTGTGTGTGTGTGTGTGTGGTACAAATGAACTACTGCAACGGGGCTAACCACCCGGTGGTGTAAACCTTGGCTTGAGATGACTGTCACTACTGAAGTGGCACACCAATCCCATGTGCAAAAATGGGAAAACAGGTTGAGGATGAATATTTGGATAGATTATAATATTTAATAAAAATGCAGAGCTCTCCATGAAGCATTTATAATGCAAGCTTGAAGCATACTAATGTAAGTCAAATTATTCTTAAGATGTTCATGGGACCATGCAACAACTTATGGGTTTATTGAAAGTAAGTTGTGCATAAACTACTAAATGTTCTATATTATTACCTTTTGGAAAAAAGCTTAAAGTGCTTCTTAATTTCATCAAGGTAGTCAAATTATATTCTTGTTAATTGTCATTGTTTTTATATGTTGCTAGAGGACTTGCAGAATAAGAATTCCCTTGTACTTTGTGATGTCTCCAGTACATATGACAATAAAGCTGAATTGAATTACTTTTGAGGCATTTCAAATTCTTACATAAACTATGTTAAGGAATCTTACATCAAAGTGATCTACAACTGCCTACTGAAGTTCATCATAGTTGTATTATGCAACTGACTAACTAGGCAGAAAACATAAGTTTAAGATCAAAGTGTCCTAGTTCATTTTCTGTAATGAACTAGGTCATAGTGTTCTTGTTCATTAAAGAGACTGCCATTTTAACAGCATAATCTAAACCTGTAAAATAAAAGTTGAAAAGGTCATGTGTATAATTCTGGTTGCTTAAGTTAACACTGAGAAATTATAGCAACTGCCACTCCAGTGCCATAGAGGGATAAATCCCTGACTGTGACCCATGTTCAGTTAGCGTCTTGGGTGACTGACAGCAGCAGGGAGAGATGGGTGCACTCATCCAGGGAGAAGGGTGGAGTGTGGGTGTCTGTAGATGGCAATCCCTAATGGAGACCATGGGCATCACCAGACTAGGCATGTTCAGAGGAGACAGTGGGGCTGGCTGAGTTGTCCATGGATCCCTACATTGGAACCCCCTTAATGGCTCTACCACATTACCACAAGGGGATGGGAGGGAGGGATACAGGGTAGGCCAATAAATCCCCTCCCTGGAATGAAGCACAGACTTTCCAAGCCCCATTGCCTGTGATCCATGACTGGCCTCACTAGGTTACTGGAATAAATCCAGGGGGGGCATGGAAGAGCTCGTAGACCCAGCACAGATGGGGCATGAGGGTCAGGCTGGTAATGAAATAACAGCAGCTGGCCCTGCCACTCATATATGAGAACCTGTTTCATTTATCTAAATTGTCTTTATGCAGATTGTCCAGTATTTAATCTGTAGATTACTCCAGTATTTAATCTGTAGATTACTCCAGTATTTAATCTGTAGATTACTCCAGTATTTAATCTGTAGATTACTCCAGTATTTAATCTGTAGATTACTCCAGTATTTAATCTGTAGGTTACTCCAGTATTTAATTTATAGATTTCTCACTGAATCTTAACCAGCAGGAGGCTATTTAAGACCCTTCCTTCATGGCATCTTTGTTAGCTGGAAACTGTTTGCATCCTGGGTAGATTTCTGTTGGATCCTGCCTTGAAAACATACCTTTTATGACTTGCAGTACCTGCAAAATGATCCAAATTTGTAACAATTGATGCAAGTCATAAAATCTGAGTTTCATATAAAAAAATAGGTTGAGTGATATTTATTTGAGATTGCAGATTTTAAAAGAATCGCATTCTCTCCAAAACTGCTACTGTAATGGACAAAGAAACGGTTACATCTCTACAAACTAGCGTAATTAACCTAAGCCATCAGAGTGAAACATACTCGTCGTCTTGAGCTGATTCTAAAATGTATGGCATGGCTGGGTAGCACTGTGCTATTTTGTGACAATGAACAGAAAAAATGGAGAAGAGAGAGACCACAGCATAAAACCAACGATTTATTCAAATCCAAAAATTCAACAGATAAAAGTAAGCGCTTTCACATCCAACTGATGCTTCTTCAGACTTCATTCAAACAAAACATTCACTCCATTTAAATACATCATCAATTAGATGAAATAACCAATTTCTGATCTTAAAGGTAAAAATCCTTTAAAACATAATAAACATGCAATACATACATCTATAGAGACATAAATATAAAAAAATATATATACATCTTTTAAAAGTTACTTAAGCCTTCTAGCGGCAAGTAAAGGTTTTATAGAAGCCCGCTCATTAAGACCAGGGCATTTATTGGCCTGTAGCTTGACTATCCAATACAAGTAACATTTTTCTTGTCTCCTAACCTTAAGCCACATTCTACCCTACAAATAACTAAAAATTGAAAAGTATGCATTCTATTGGCCCTTATATGTTCAGCTAATGCACTTCTTTCGATGTCATCATTATGGATAGCCGAAAGCTGTTCCCTAACCCTGTCACAAAGTGACCTATTCATCCTAAAAGGTCATCTACCTACGTAAAATGATGAGCAGTCATTACAAACTGCTAAATATATCAGATCGCTAGTGGTGCTTGTGGCCTTAACTTTAAATTCATGTCTAATGCCAATAATAGGATGTATAAAAATGTAGTCCATGCTCATAGCTTTACATATACTGCACTTGCCACAAGATACTAAGTATGGTTGAACTACTAGCTTATCCTGCAGATGTTGTTGGTTTGTGTTGCACAACAATCTCTTTAGATTCTTTTTATTCTTAAACCACACTTTAAATATATCTCCCACAAACTCTTTAATTTATGCATCAGATTCCAAAATGAACCAATTCCGTTTCACATCCCTTACTACATCAATATTACTAGAGTAGTGAAGACTTAGAGTTCCTATTCAGATTATATTTACCTCTTTTATTATTATTGTTACCAGTCCTAGTTTCCAAGTTAATATCACTCGTATATGGTTTGGCTTTTGTACTTCTTAAATTTTTAACACATCCAAGGTTATAATCAATTTCTTTCAACTTATATTTATGTTCACCCAACTCACCCCTAAAGGTGTCCAGGTCATTCATAAAAGCCCTGTCATTAGTATTTAACCTGGATATCCTCATCCCTCGTCCCTTTATTATGTTTCTATACACTTGTGCAAGATGCATATGCTGCCTCGAGATAAGATGCTGTTTCTTACACATGTTTTTCTATATAAAGTGGTAGGAAAAAACCCATCATGATCTTTCATAATGGCAACATCTAAAAAATCTATCATTGTTTTAGAAGCCTTCAATGTGAATTTCAAAAAACTTGTGCTGCCATTCAAAAATTCTACAAATTACATCAACTGCATATATGATCCAGTCCAAATTAAGAAAAGGTCCTCTACAAAACGTTTATATAAATAAACATGTGACTTATAGATATCATTCATCAAAATTGCCTTCTCTTCCCTTTGTGCCAACACAATATTCACGTAACTGTTGGCACAGGGTGTACCCATCGCAACCCCTACCTGTTGCAGATAGTCTTTCCCTTTAAATAGCATCACATTATTCTCCGATATAATTTCAAGTAGCATACATATTAAATCAATTTGGATTGCACCATATACTATTATTCTACAAGTACACTTTTACTTCCTCAATGCCATAGATATGAGGTATAACTGTAAATAAAGAATTTACATCTAAAGTTACCAATCAGCTTTCCATCAACATACTCTGGTTATTTACGGTAACAGATGATAAATCACATAATTGTTTGCTATCTTTTAAAACCTGCTCAGACCGATCAACCACAGGCCTTAACCACTTCTCAACAAAAACTGATAATGGATGGGTAATCCACCCTCTACCAGACACAATCGGCCTTAGTGGGGGTTGCTGGGATTTTTATGCAGCTTGGGTTGGCCCTGAATTAAAGGTATAAGTGGATGTAAAATCAGAAAATATTCCAATAATTGTTTGGAAATGATGTGACTTAAAAAAGCAGTCATTCAGCGTGCTGAAAACGTGACTACAATTCAGATCGAGATCTGATAAAGTTACATTCTTATATGTTAATGCATCATTTAGTGTATCCTTCATTACCTTGTCATGATACATAGTATCCAGAATCACGATCCCCCTCCCTTATCAGCTGGTCTAATGCATATAGATTCATCATTCTGTAATGCTTGTAGAGCTTTAAACTGCAGGAGCAAACAGATCGGTTTACCCACCTATTTTTTTCTGGATATGGTATCACTGACTAGCTATGGTCATTGTAAAATGGGTCATAATTCTGACAGCAGCACTGGGTGATAAGGAAAGATGTGCAGTAATCTGCAGTGCTGTCTAGTTGCTTACTATATCCACCATCAGTGTAAAAAAATAACTGTGACTGTCTAGTGGGGAAAACTAACAACGGTATTGCATTTCAACTTGCTGCAAACAAACAGCAAAACTTGTCCACCCATATGCATATATGTATCCATACATACCCTCAGTACTTTTTTGTATCTTTTAAGTCCTACTGCTCTTCAATAAGCACTCCCCCCCCGCACACCCCCCCTCTTAATACAGCTCAGCTATCTTTTACTCAATCTTTTTCAACCCAATTCACATCAGATTATCTTTGCTTATTCTCACCTTATATATTTAGTTAGCAAGGGCTGTGAGGGGGCACAGGCCCCTACATGAAGGGTGCAGGGGGTCTTGCCCCCTGCATTAAAATACATTCAGTATTTTGAAATTTCAGTCTTTTGGGATTCAGTCTTGGTTTGTCAGTCTTCTGAAGTGGACCCACATGTACTTACACACACATGCTAAATATATATATATATAGTTAGCTTAATTTGAATCATATGTTTTACTTTGTATCAGTATTTTCCCTTTCAACTTATTTTGTCTCTATATATAATTTTGGAGCTTTCTTCCCAGGATCTATGTTTAAAAGGGGCTTTTTGTACCCAATCAAAATTAAATGGAACAAAGAAAAACAGCAATCCATCTGCTTATATATTTTAGTAAATGTACCAACATTTTTGATCATACCTCTCAACCTCTTAGTGCAAGAAATCTAAACACAGACTAAAATAATGGGGGGGGGGGGGCAAATGCCCTAAAATAGGGATAGATTTGAAATAGTGCTCTTATAAATTTAGAAAGTTGCTTGAATAACAGGAGTTGTGTTAACATGCATTTCCTGATGGATATTGAGTCTGAAGCTCAATGTATTTCATTTGGTGACTTCAGTCTTTAAGTGATTTACCAGTTTTTGATGTTTATTCATCTTTTTTCTGTAGGCAGTACATATTAAGTGAAACATAAGATAGCTTTGCTATCCTATACAAATCTGTTGAATAGGATAACTAGGAATGCTGTAGACAGCCACCCTCAACTTAAGTCAAATTATGAAGCATACTGAAAACTTCTGTTTAATAGTGGGATACTTTAATATGTCATTAAAGTATTGTTTTATATAAATTAGAAATGACACACATGAATAGGAGAGAATGAAACAAAGAAGGTCAGATATCTTATTGGCACCAAACACAGAGTTTTAAAATTTTCAACTGCAAACTAAGCACTGATATAGATTCACAGGTTAGTGCTAGGCTAACTGCCCCTGGGAGCCATTTTTTAAGCCTAGCCAATTATTCCTTGTGAGACTCAAACCCTGCACCTTGTGTTTGTAAGGCAAACATCTTAACCATTAGGCCACCCTCCCAACCCCCATTTAAACACTGCCCATTCATTTAATCATCTGTGCCAGGTAGTTGTACTGCGACCTTCCAATATGTCATTTATTGCTTGTTTTGTAGAATGTATGGCATTATCATCATAAGTTTTTGTCTAGACTATTTCTTTCCAGGACTCTGGATTGCTACTTTAACATACCCAGTTATAAAATGTAATAAAGCAATCAGTCAGACATTCAATCAATGAGTCTGTCAACTTGAGCCTGTGCCAGTGGTGAAGAAGGATGAAGTCCCAATTACAGCAGAGGTGACCCGAGTTTGACTGGCTGCTTGGATACATGATGATGCAGGCAGAGAGATCAGGCATGCACATGCTAGTGGGGAAGGAGACTTGCTCACACGAGTGCTCTGATGACAGGGCCTCAGCTGAAGGATGGAGGCCCATTGTGATGCTGAAAACTGATGATGGGAAGACATGAGAGTGGCTGCCCAAGCCAGTGATTTTAACCCTTGCAAGTGCAGATTGAGGGAGCATTCCTTGGCAGGCTAGAGGGCACAGGTTCTCCTCATAGTAGCAAAAGTGCTCAAATCACCATCAGGGCAAAGTTAGACCACAGAGACTAAAAAAAAATCATCTCATCTTTCCATCCCTGACTAAATATGCTGCCCAAGTGTTTGCAGTATTTGTTGCATCACTTTGACAGGTGCAGGGAGAAATCATACATTAATAGTTAACAAATTAAATGGTAGCAAACCTTGCTGAGATCTAATTGTCCTCCTATTTCCTTATCCTCACATGACGATTAGCATAACTGGCTGGAGGCATGTGTCACAATTCCATACCTAACTAAATGTAATTAAAAAAAAAATTAGCTTAGCTCTCCCTGCCAACTGCCCTATTCAAATTATGATCACCTTCTGGAGTGGACCTCTGCATACAGGACACAGGATATCACTGTACTTGCTTACCTGCTACCATCAAACTTCAAATGCTCACGTTTCATTTTCAGTAGGAGCACAGATGTTGTTTTCTGGAAAAAAAAAAGCCAATGGCAAGGACCTCTGACTGACCCATATTTGCACACAATTGCAAATTAGGACCAACGATAGAATCCCCCACTGACACTAATGTTCTACAGGAAGAGTTGACACACACATAACTTGTCAAAGACAGTGGATTAAATTAAATGTCAAGAAATGCATAATAGTATCATTCAGGAAGTAATCCATCCTTAATAAATATCATCTTGGCAGATGCCCCTCGGCCCAGTAGCCAGGGACTTGGGGACACACACAGGCAGTAATCTAGCATTTGATCATCATGTGTCTACAGAAGTGAGAAAATCATTGTGTTGTGCAACTTCTAAAGAAATGTTAAGCATCTAGGTCCTAGGAGTTCTTTGGTCCACTGTATTCGGCATTCATCAGACCTGTCATTGAGTACAGTGCCCCTTTGGTATGTACCTAGCCAGGCACATCCAACAATTGGAATGTGTGTAGAGACTCCTCACTAAAAGAATAAGGGCATAAATAACATGTCCAGTGCAAACCACCTCAAAACTGTATCCCTGTATTCTGTGTCTTACAGGCTTTTGAAGGGAAATCTATGTCTGGCATACAAGACAGTCTTGGAGCACATCCTGATGGACCACTTGTATATTCACAAAACAAACAGCTTAAATCTTGACTGTGCAATACAGGGTCCACATGCATGTGAAGCAGAGTTCCTCTCTAACCAATTTCTTATGTAACCTGGACAACTGGATGGGGAACAAGAAATTTCTCCCTGGTTTGGCACCTACGTCTCTAATGGACACAAGCAGCCTGTAAAGGGTTCATCTCTCAGGCCCCTGCTTCATCCTGGGATACACTGGCTAGTCTTAACAAGGCCCAAGTGATTGTTAGCCTAATATATACCAATGAGCCTATAGAGCACAGGATCATATTTGCAGTGTTTTTTTTCCACATTTTCAAATATCAGCTTGTTTTTAAATAATGCATTCATATACAATACTAAACTACATTTATAGCCGAGTGTCTTAGCTGCAGTTATACTACTGGAAGTAAGAATGTCATAGTAAGTTATGAATGAGCACAGTTATCTCTTGAGTCAAGGGAAATGTGTTCACATGAGTATGCTCATCCAGGCTACAGAGCATCAAATTTATTCCAAGTATGCTAATAAATACTGCATTAAATCAAAAAATGTCATGTTTATATCACACTCTCCATACAATTTTTTTTTCTGTTCCTTTTAAATGGCTGCAAGTGGAAGTGTGAGAGAGATCACCTCAAAATGCACAAACGCAAAGTGTGATTTAAAAGAGAATCTTTGAAGTACTCTTTTGAATGACTAACCTCCAGTAAACTCAGATGTCATTAGCTGTGGGCTTTGCCACCAAATATTTGTTATTTATGTATACTAACTTCGCGATCACTGTTCGAGTAAAAGGAATTTGTTGAGATACCACAATCTTGGACTTGGTGTATATTCAAACCTGTTGGTATTTTGTGTGTCAATGTTTTAGCATGTTGATATTCTGGCACTCACTTCTAAATGCCTCATCCTAAGATACAGTCTTCACAAGTATTCATTGTGTATCTTGTCTTCTCTCTCTCTTCACTTGAATTCTTGTCCATAACACTTTGCCTTCGCAGTCATATTTCTTATAAAATGTGTCTCCTCTTATTTGCTAGTGAAACACTTGATTTGCATATTTTGTCATATACTCCTTTGTATTTCCTGAAACATGACATTTTCTTTCATCACATGATGCCTCTAGATCCATGTATAATACTTCAAATAAAACCCAATTCATGCCTTATATCAGTTGAGAGTCGATTATCTGAACTAATTGGGGCCTAGGGTAGTTTGGATAATCAAACATATAATTGCAATCCTACCAGTATAACAAGCAAGACAGCGACTGTCTTACATGCTAATTAGGTCACTACTGATGTAGGCCACTGTACCTTACAGTTCTTCACATGTAATCATCCAGCAAACAGCACTCAAAGTTTTGGAGTGCGGAATTAAGCCAACATTTCCCTTTCCATATGTCACACTGACTACTCAAATAAAACTGCGTCAAACTAAATGGTACTTCAAATGAACACTCCAAACGTTACTTTTTAAATATTGTGTATCAATTAAACCAGAATGTGCAATGATGTTGAAGCATCACCCAATTTAGCTTTTGACATGGGGTGCCAGTTATCTTGTAAGCATCTGAAAAGACAGTGCACCAGGCAACCTTGGCAATTACTAACATACAGTCCCCTTTCCTTTTGTTATTGGTGGCCACATCAGTACAAGACCACATATGTCTCAATAACAAAAAGCTACTCTTCCACTGTGTTCTAGCTTTTCAATTTCTACTTTCCCTAAAAAGGTTCTTCTGAATGAAAGATACATCGTCTTGCAGTTTAAAAAATTCAATAAGCAGCTTCATGTAACTGAAGCTTGTCTGTATACTGATCGCTTGCCACTTGGCAAGAAGTTCCAGAAATGTGTTGCCGTAACTCGGCATACATTTGACTCAGACATCTCAGAATAAGCTGATGGTGAAGGCAGGTTTCCATATGGAAGCGCTGCCACTGTAAACGTTTAAAACAGTACACTGCATTTTCTACTGTTCTATAAATCTCTTCAAATCATAGACATCTCAGAATAAGCTGATGTTGAAGGCAGGTTTCCATATGGAAGCGCTGCCCCTGTAAACGTTTCAAACAGTACACTGCATTTTCTACTGTTCTATAAATCTCCACAAATCATAGACATCTCAGAATAAGCTGATGGTGAAGGCAGGTTTCCGTATGGAAGCGCTGCCGCTGTAAACATTTCAAACAGTGCACTGCATTTTCTACTGTTCTATAAATCTCTACAAATCATAGACATCTCAGAATAAGCTGATGGTGAAGGCAGGTTTCTGTATGGAAGCGCTGCCCCTGTAAACGTTTCAAACGGTACACTGCATTTTCTACTGCTCTATAAATCTCTACAAATCATAGACATCTCAGAATAAGCTGATGGTGAAGGCAGGTTTCCGTATGGAAGCGCTGCCGCTGTAAACGTTTCAAATGGTACACTGCATTTTCTACTGCTCTATAAATCTCTACAAATCATAGACATCTCAGAATAAGCTGATGAAGGCAGGTTTCCATATGGAAGCGCTGCCGCTGTAAACGTTTCAAACAGTACACTGCATTTTCTACTGCTCTATAAATCTCTACAAATCATAGACATCTCAGAATAAGCTGATGGTGAAGGCAGGTTTCCATATGGAAGTGCTGCCGCTGTAAACATTTCAAACAGTACACTGCATTTTCTACTGCTCTACAAATCATAGACATCTCAGAATAAGCTGATGGTGAAGGCAGGTTTCCATATGGAAGCGCTGCTGCTGTAAACGTTTCAAACAGTACACTGCATTTTCTACTGCTCTATAAATCTCTACAAATCCCACGTTAGTAGTTTCATTTTCTTCAGCTGCGAAAGTAGCTTCTGCATTTTCTAAATTATGGCATCGAAGGGGATTCGGATGTTAAGCCTGTTACTGCTCTTCCTTTAACCACTTCTGTTGTTAAATTAATAACGCATTCCATTAAGCTGCACTACATGTGGTGTGACTAATAAAACCACATAATCCTTCTGAATGAAAGACACACCACCATAGAGAGCCCAAAGCAAACATTACAATGTAGAAAGAAAACCAGGGCATACCACCATACGCAAACATAAAAACAAGTTAATCAGTACTTAAAACCAATAGAACAAAAACTTCATTCCAACTAAATACTTAAGTAAGGGCAAGCGCTTTTGGAATTCCAGCCTTCTTCAGATCCTAACAAACCGCTGAGTTTTCCAAGTTAAAAACACATTTCATCCAATCAATGTATTTGATCAAGTCGTTGTCCGGAAGAGATTCACATTTAATATATTCTGACTGGCCCATTTTTCTGTCCAATCAGATCACTATCTGTTGTTACTAATCCTCCATTCCTTTAAAAATGATTTAAGAAGTACATTCCGATTATGCCCCGTACGACAATGAACTCTCCAGTTCATAATCCACCTTGCTTCCCTAAAAAGGTGTTACAGCCCTACAAAAAAAAATGATTTTGTAAACCAGCTGCAGATACTTGGCAACAGCCTTGTTTACAATTCAGGGTATCTAAAAATGTACTGGATTATGTGCCCTAAACACTGCTAACAGCTTTGTTAAATTTATTACATTTTGGGGTTGTAACAACACCCAACATGGGCAGCTCCCAGAAGTGCAATGTTTACGTACAACCTTTCTTTCTGAGAGAAAAACAAAAGTGAATTTCTGTGCTCTCTACAACAGCTCATTTTTCACCTGATCACTCAGTTCACTCTCACAACTGTTTGGGTTGCAGGCCCTCCCCTCCTATGATACTAAGCTATAGACACACACACACACACACACACACACAGTAGACAGATGAAGTGGAAGCAGCAACATTAAAATCAATGAAGCAGACAGTGGAAGCCGCACCGAACATTAAATCCCGTGCTGTAGGGAAGATGTACATACAGAGACAACTCTTAAGAAGGCTGCATTCAGATAATTGACATTTCAGATAACTGACGTTTGGATAAAAGATGGTCTACTGTTATAATGATAACCATTTGAAATGTTGGAACCCACTACAGTGAGTCCTGAAACAGAGACTGAAGGGCAGAAAGATCGGACTTGTATATACTAAGCCCAGGATGCCATTCCTTGCAATATTCTCTTTCATAGATCTTATAGTTGGTATATATGCAAAAATATGTTTAAAGGAGAAGAGAGATTTTTAATTTGAAAGTTCTAATGTTAGGAATCCTTCTAAAATTTCCCTAAATCAAATCTTTGTACCAAAATATACAGTCTTACCCTTTGTTATGACAGCGCTCAAATATCTGTCTTTAAGTCCAGATTTCCAACTGTATTTGATCTCTCTGTCTCTCAAACAACCCACTACTGATCATATTTTGCAGTCCTCTTCAGAAAGTATTATTTATTCTACAATGTCAGAATGCATAGTTTAATAATATAGGCTCTATCAGTTATCACTGAGAAAAAATTACCCTGCTTCCCCTTGTATAGGTCAACACCATTCCTCATTCTCTGTCATTCTGTCTCCAGCTAATATTTATTCTGTCTTAGTTATTGTACTTAGTCACAGCTCACATAAACCTCCCTTCTAGTCTCCCGTGCAAAACCGAATTACAAGTCTTATTCAGATTTAAAGATCCCACATGCTTGTTCCTTTCGGTATATATGCTGATGCAGTAATAAAGTACAATAAGCCTAAGAAGAACTAATTTTCTAAATAAGATTGTATAATATGACGCGTGCATGTTTTATAGCAATATAATGTTGTTAGAATGTTTTAGTAAGTGTTACCATACTAAAGTTGTACACTCTAATTTCTCTGACCATGTTTCATTGCAGATATTTTGCAGGCCAAATGCTTCATTTTTTAAGCCAGACCATGTGCTGCCCTTTTGTTTATATGGCACTGCTTGGTCTGCTGGGGCTAATAGGGTGCGATAATTGCACAACATTATGTGTGTTTGAAAAGGATAAAGGGTGTTTTGCTCTGAATTTCATTCATTAAAATCTGAGGCATTTAAAATCCAAATCAGGCCAACAGCTCAGTAGAATAGTTGGTCTGTTCATAAAATAGACACTATTGTTTTGCTGGTTGCTCATTTCTTCAAAGCCATCAACAATTGTTAGAACTAATTCAACATTTGTTGCTTACATTTTAGTTTTTTTTTTTTTTTTTTTCTAACAGGAGTATGGTAATATGTGGAAAGAATAGGCCTCTTAATGTAGAATTAATCCTTGATTTTGTGGTGGGGGAGGTTTTCATTAGCTCATTTGTCAGAAGTTTTGAATGGCTGAATTAATTTTTTGTCCATGAAGTAAATATCCTCCCCATCAACATCCTGCAGATGTTTACATGATCTTGTATTGAGGAAAACCATTGTAACAATAGTTCAGTTACCAATAGCGTTTTCTTTTTATTTGAGCACATTTAACCTGATGAGGTTTTGTGGGACTATTAGTAGCATTTTTTATTTGAGCCGTGACAACATTCATTACTATTAGGTTTTGTTTGACTATTAGTAGCATTTTTTATTTGAGCCGTGACAACATTCATTACTATTAGGTTTTGTTTGACTATTAGTAGCATTTTTTATTTGAGCCGTGACAACATTCATTACTATTAGGTTTTGTTTGACTATTAGTAACATTTTTTTATTTGAGCCGTGATAATATTCATTACTATTAGGTTTTGACTATTAGTAGAATTTTTTATTTGAGCCGTGACAACATTCATTACTATTAGGTTTTGTTTGACTATTAGTGGCATTTTTTATTTGAGCCGTGACAACATTCATTACTATTAGGTTTTGTTTGACTATTAGTAGCATTTTTTATTTGAGCCGTGACAACATTCATTACTATTAGGTTTCGTATTAGTATCTGTTTTATTTGGTCAGTAAGAACATCCATCACTTTGTGGTTTTGCTGGACTATCAGTAGCATTTTTTTATTTGAGCACTGAGGATAATCATTGTGACTAGACCTACTTCTCCTGACGGTGCATCATTGTCATTAACGTCTATACTTTGGTGTGTAGTACAAACAGTCTCATGACACGTTATTTTATTTATTTATTTTATTTTACATTTGTTGACCGGGCTAGTCTAGCTGGAGAAAATTCCATTTTCAGTAGAGGCCCGGGGAGAAAAGCTCCACAAAAATAAGTACATAGAGGCAGAAAATAAAAATAATAGTTTACATGTTAATGAAAACAATAACAAAATGAACAGTTTAAGATTATTACTACAAGAGTTAATTACTATCATACATAGTTACAAGAAAATAAGGAGCTATATGTTTTAAAATTAAAGGCGCATGAATTAATTACTACCACTCACAGTTGTGGTCTAGGGAAAAAAGATATTAAATTATATACAGAGAATACAGAGATGCATGTCAGATATGGATACAAGGAAAGGAGGTAAAGAAAAGAGTGTAAAGGATAAGGGATAAGGGGGAAAAAAAGAAAAGGAGATTAGATTATGAAAACGGGATGAAGTTAGGACAGTAGTAGGCAAGGAAGCGAATTTGAAGACGGTGTGGGGGGAAGAAAAGAATGCCAAGTGTAGAGTAGAGTCAGAGAAGGAGAAGAGGTAGTTATAAGTAGAGTTGAAGTATTAGGAAGTTAATCAGGTTTACTACAGGAGCAGAGCCAGTGATTTTGGAAGTGGAGTTTAATATTTTGTTTGAAGAGAGGCAGTGATGTAATCTTTATATTGCTTGGTAATGAATTCCATTTTGAACCTACAGAATTGGTAAATAGGGAGTCACCAGCAGTGTTTGATTTTATGGAACTAGTCAATAGCTTACTAGCTGAACGGAGAGAGTTGAGATTATTATAGGGGATTATATGTTGAGAGAGTATAGGGGTATTATTTGGTTGGTACAGTATTTTGTGGGCAATGGTAAGTTGGTGGATTGCAAGATAGTTCTGATACTCTAGCCAGCCTAGTTGTTTCAAGTTAACACAGTGATGAGTTCTGTAGGTGTTACCTGTAGCGAAGCGGGCAATGTTGTTGTAGCAGGTTGTTAGTTTGTTTAGGTTGGTTTTCTTGAGGTTGGTGAAGATAGGTGAGGCATAAAGAAGAGTAGAAATAAGATGGGAGTGAGCAATCCTAGTTCTGTTAGATGGTGTAAGGAATGGTCTGATTCGATATAAGGATCCTATTTTTCTGTTGACTTGTTTTATGGAGTTGTTTATGTGTTGGTTGAAAGAGAGATTATTATCAATGGTAATACCTAACAATTTAGTGGTAGAGTCAGGTGAAATGAGAGTGGCACTGTTGGAGGAGATGGAGAAGTTTAAGGTGGAGGCCCTAGAAGTGGGTGTGAAAAGGAGCAGTTTAGTTTTTTTAGCATTTAATAGGAGGAATCGACTGGAGAACCATGTTCCTATGGTATTAAAGATTTTTTGAGTAAGAGAGAGAAGTTCTGGGGTGGAGGATGCGGAGCAGATGAGCGTAGAATCATCAGCATATTGAATGCAGGTTGCTTGAGGGATTATAGTATGAAGATCATTAATGAAGAGGGAAAAGAGAAGTGGGCCAAGAATAGAGCCTTGTGGAACTCCGATAGAGACAGGCAAAAGCGAAGAAATGTGGTTGTCCCAAAGAACTGATTGTTTTCTATTTGTGAGATAGGAATTAAACCATTTAATGGCTGGGATATCAAAAGATAGGGATTCAAGAGTATTAATTAATAATGAGTGGTTGACCATATCAAATGCTTTGGAGAGGTCAATGAAGAGGGCAGAGGAGAGTAGGTTATTATTACGGTTCTGATTAATAGTGTCTACAAAGGAAAGCAGAGCAGTAGTAGTACTATGATGTGGTCTAAAACCGTGTTGAGAGTTTGCTATTATGTTGTGAAGAGAGAGAGGTTGTACAAGTTGATGGTGGATACATTTCTCCATAATTTTGGCCAAAGGTGAGAGGAGAGCAATAGGTCTATAGTTAGAGTATTCTAAGGAGTTTCCACCTTTATGAAGTGGGATAATATGAGAGACTTTCCAGATATCAGGGATGTTTTCTTCTTTGATTGTCCTGTTTATGAGAATAGATATAGGATATGCGATAACTTTAGCAGCCTTTTGTAGAAAGAGTGAGGGGAGCTTATCAGCAGAGGGGGTACAGGGTTTTAGTTTGTGCAGGAGTCTGTATATGTAAGATGTGGAGACAGGTTGTAGAGAGAATTTAAAGGTAGAGTTTGTTAGGTTACTTGGTGGGTTTAAGTTGTTGGCATTTAGTTGTTTAGCTAGAGCTTGGATAGTTTCAGTGAAGAAAGAGTTGAAAGCATCTGCAGTTTGCTGAGAGGTATCAGGGTCAGCATTAATTGGGGAAGGTGTTTTGGAAGTACCTGGAGAGAGGAGTCTATTGACAGAAGACCAGAAAAGTTTAGAATTGTTGACATGGGTTTGTTGTAGTTCATAGTAGAATTTCTTTTTGTCAGATATTATTGCCTTTTTAGATAGATTTCTGAGTTGGCGGAAGTGTAGAAGATCTGGGTTATTTCTATGGGCTCTCCATGAGGCCCAGACTTTATTTCTGGTGAGAATAAGTTTTTTGGTTTCATGGGAGAGCCAAGGGGCAGTATTAGATTTCATTCTAATGATACGTTCAGGAGCATGTAAGTCAAGAATGGATAAAAAGATTTTGTTGAAGTATAATACTGCATTTTCAAGAGGAAGTGTTTTTAAGGGATTCCAATTGCATGCACTAAGTTCAGCCTGAAAGAGATCAGGATTAAAATGTTTGATGGTGCGTATGTTTCTTGTAGTGGGTGGGTTTACAGAATCGGCCTTTTCCCTTGTTATGAATGTTAAGGAGTGGTCACTGATATCATCTGGCAAGGTTCCTACTTTGTAGTTATCATTAATTCTATTTATAAGTATCCAGTCTAAAATGCTTTCTCTATTACTATGTTTGTTCAGCCTAGTAGTAGAGGTAATGGTTTGGATAAAGCCATGTAGGTTGATATGAGAAGAAGGATTTTCAGTATTAATGTTATTCCAGTCTATGTTCAGGTCACCTAGTATAATAGTTTCTTGGGGATATGTAGCAGATATCCAACTAAGATAATTTTCCAGGATTGGTATATTGTCACCAGGTGGGAGGTACATACAGATAATATAAAGGGATTTTTTGGAATTTAACTGGAGTTTTCTAATGATTGCTTCTAACTTGCTATCTTGGGATGGAGAGGCAGGAAGGGTAGTGATATTCAGATGATTTTTAAAAAGAATTGCAACTCCACCACCTTTGCGGTTGGGACGGTCGAGTCTAACTATATTGTAGCCTTGGGGACTAATCTCAGTGTCTTTGGTGATTGGTTTTAGCCATGTCTCTGAGAGGCAGAGAATATCAAATGAATGTGCATAAAGGAGGGCATGCAGGTGGGGTATTTTGTTGTTTATGCTTTGGGTATTAAGATGTCCTATTAGGAAGGTGTTATTGAGTTATGTAACTTATTTCAGAAATACTCTGTCACTAGTTTAGTTTCCTAACACAGGCAGTTCAACACCATATTCTTCTGCCTTAATTTTTTATAGCACATAACCAGTTATTGCTTATTTCCTTTGTGTCATTTTTAAAAATGTAATTTGTCATCCCCAACAAATTCATGGTAGCCACATACCAAGACTTTTTTCTCAACAATCAGTAAATCAAGATTTCTTTCAGCAACTCTGGAAATGACAGTCTCTGCCAGAAAATCCATTTATGGTGTATACTTGAAATACTGGTAATTTCATTGATTATTTAAACAATTTGACCTCCTTTTTTAAACTTACCTTTAATTTTAACAAGACAAAAATATGAACTATTTGACACCTTGATTAGGAAAGCTGAAGGGGTTTCACTTCTGTGATTTGTAGAAAACCTACTTTTAGTTACTTATGTTTGCATTTTGAAAGTTCCCACCACCTTAGTTATATATATGAAATAAATAATTTTTAATCAAAGGTAGGTTTATCATGATTGGCAGGATAATGTCTTCATTTGTTGAAGCTAAAAAGGAAATTGATAAATTTCTTGCCATGTTTATTGAAAGAGATTACCCTGGAGATTTTACCAGGATAGTGGATGATGTACCGGCTAAATGGCATGAAAAAATCTAAATAATGTTTAGGTTCAGAGTTCATTAGTGATGGAGTTGTCCCAATATATGATAATATTGGCACACCTAAATGAGTCGCACCTTTTGAGAGAGCCCTGTTTTTTCAATATAATGAAGGTTCAAAGGTTAAAACTTTAGATGAATGATTAGAGTGTATAAAGAACAAACTCCACGGTGTTTGAAATGGATAGACCCTGTCTAAGATTTGTTTATAAGACAGCTTCCAATTTTAAGGATTTATTTGAAAAAGGGACGAGAAGTGGAAGTTCTAATGATAATGTTAATAATCACAAGGGGACTGTGAGATGTGGTTCATGTAAATAATGCTGTTTTGTCTTGAAAGTGAAATATAAAATGCTTGATAATGGTTTGAACACCACTATTAAACTACAACAGGGGAATCGTGGGACCGTGGGAGTGGACTATATTGTGAAATGTTTGATCTGTGCAGGTTTTTATGTGGGCAAAACCAAGATACCACTGGAAAAAACGAAATAACTGGAACCCAAGTGTAAAAACAAACTAGCCAATATACAAAACACTTGAGGAAATCAGGCTCTACACAGATCACGTAACAGCAAATTTTCTGTTTATTAATCCACAGGGAACACACGCTCTTAACGCTTAAAAGGACAATACGTTTTCGATTAAGAATCTTCTTCAGAAAGCAATATAACACACACTAGTCTTCAACCTCCCTCCTTTTATACTTCCTGAATCTTAATTAATTATAACTTAATTGAATAATATAATTTAATTAAGCATTTAATGAGCCTTTTTCAACTATAAAATACAAAAAGACACGCACACAAAGCCCACGATAAGCTATATGCTTATATAAAACAACACTGAATACTAAAAACTATATAACAGTGCAAGCCAAGCATGCTATCCAAATAAATGATTATTTAAAGGATAGTTTTGACTAAGAAAATGACTTTGTTTGCCTCCAAATAAATAAATAAATGAATGAATGAATGATTTCCAAGGCATTAAAGAATCGTACTAAAAGTTCAAAAAGGCGCCATCTGGTGTTTGAAATTGAACAAAGCATCTATAAAAAATTCCTAATATGGTATTAGAGCTAACTACATATTAGTTTACATGATATTACTAAAATATAGATTAGTTGAAAAAGGCTCATTAAATGCTTAATTAAATTATATTATTCAATTAAGTTATAATTAATTAAGATTCAGGAAGTATAAAAGGAGGGAGGTTGAAGACTAGTGTGTGTTATATTGCTTTCTGAGGAAGATTCTTAATCGAAAACAAATTGTCCTTTTAAGCGTTAAGAGCGTGTGTTCCCTGTGGATTAATAAACAGAAAATTTGCTGTTACGTGATCTGTGTAGAGCCTGATTTCCTCAAGTGTTTTGTATATAGACCACTGGAAAAAGACTATATGAGAATTGTTATGACATCAGGACAATGAATCCTAACAGTTCTCTCTTTCAAACACAGAGAGAAATGTACAGGTTATAAGTGTTTTAAATCTGGTATTTTAGAAAACATGGAAATAATCCCCAGTGGGTGAATAAGAAGCAAAACTATAGTATAAAGAATTATTGTGGCAGTTCAACTAAAATGCTGCACCCCTCCCCACACACACACACACACCGTTAGAGTGAAAATGCATCAGTAAAACCTGTGTTGAAATTATTTTCAGCTAAACTTTAGTACTCAATTTGGTATGAGTAACCAATATATATTTTGGAGTTTAATAGGTATTTTGATCAATTACTTCAAAGAAATGTTAATTGTATTGTTATTTAGTTGGATGTAAATAAATTCAACACCAGTTATTTATATACTTATTTAAAATGACTGGTAATAGTAATTTTAAAAGGATTTTTTTTAGATGATCTGAGATTTTTTGTACCCTGCGGTGCAAACTATGAAGTGCTTATGGGTGGCGATAATGTTATTGTTGTTACTGAGTTTTAGTGGAATTATATTTTACATCTGTTTTAAATATCTGGATTACTGTGTAGGTTAGATGTTTTAAAAGGATGTGATGTAATTTAACTTTTATTCTGATTAAGCCCCACTTGTTTGGGACAAAAACACTTAATCATCGATTGAATAAAATTTCTATATTTTTGCTTGGGTTTGTGATGGGTTCTTTTAGTCTTCTGGGTGTTTTTTTTACATTGGGTTCTGGTTGTCACATCTGCCCCATTTATTTTGGTTATTAGTACTTGTAAAGATACATTGAAACATTGAGAACTAACATATTTCTCAAGTATGTTTCTGAAAATGTTTCACCTTGATTTCTTGTCTGTGTTCAAATTTTTTTGAGAGAAAAGTCTTTTGCTTATTTTAACTGACATTTTAACTGTCATCATGAATGACACAAAATGTGACCATTAAGCACCTAAGTTCGACTACTCAAAATAATTATTTTCTTAATGCAGCTTAAAGGAAGTTCATAGGTTTATTCTAGGCTAACATCCACCAGAACTTTTATAAATCTAGTCATGCAAACCAATCCAGTTTTGTTCCTGAGTATCTTGGATGGCTATACGGTGCAGTATGCTAGTCATTAGGTTATAGGGGTATGTTAGGGATCAGTTTACTTACTGATGACCTCTGTCCAGCAGAAACATAGGGTCCAAACCAGGGGTGAATTTACAATTTCCCATCCAGTGATTAAGGTTTTGTTTGAACAGGATCAAGGATGAACTCTGCTTCATGTAGATCTGGGAGTTTATTCCATAGTGTGGGGATCCTTTGAGAGACACATCGGTCTCTCTAGTTATGTCACAGGCAAAGATCAGACCCTTGGATTTAATGTTTCCATTGCTGTCTGTTTTGTGGATGTGTAATGGGTCCATCAGAACTAGATCTGAGCATTCTTTATATGCCAGGCATAGACATTCTCTCAGTAACCTTTTTTAAGCAAGGTTCAAATGACAAATTCACCACCGTAACAGGTAAAAGCAACCAAACTCTGAGGGTAATGTTACTCAGTGCTAGAAGTCTAAACCTCAAAATGCACTCACTCGATGGACTCCTTAAAATGTTGAACATTGACAGCTGTGCAGTGACAAGAGACCTGGTTCAAGGCTCCAGAGAGCACCCTTGCATTACCAGGCTATAATTCATACCACACCTTTCGGCCACCTAACCTGGACCAAAACACTAGAGGGCGGCGTGTCCATATTCATTAAGGATATACACACCTCCAGGCTAGTTGCTCAGCATAATTCATCGAGATTATCCAAGTGCAACAAACTCTGGGCAAGAACGCAATCTAAATTGTAGCTTGCTACAGATCCCCCACCATGCCCCAGGATTCCCACTCCTCATTTCTTGATGCACTGTAAAATATTAGGGTATAACCCAGCACCCTAATAATGGGTGATTTCAACTACCCCACCATTAACTGGAACAACTACTCTCGTACAAACTCTTTTTTGCTCAACGTTTTCTGGAATTCATAAATTCCAATGCCTTGGATCAACTTATCCACACCCTCACCAGGGGCAGTAATATCCTAGACCTGGTCATTACCAACATGGGTGACTGGTGTTCCACACCAGATATCAATTCCTCTTTGGTCATATCCGACCACAAGCTAATAATCCTAGACATCCATATCAGGTCCCAACCCCTATTAGAGAAACCACAGTAAAAAAAAATTTCTCCAAGGCCAACTTCATGCTTTTTAAGACAGAATTGACAAACGTCATGACACCCAATGCAGATGGACAATAGAGGCACGATGACTGAATCTTACACAAATGCACTTTATAAGCACTTATGCGAGTGCATGGATCGTGCTATCCCTAACAGAACCAAGATGCTATCCTCCAAAAAAAGAAAGTCAGTGTGGTGGTCTCCTGCCATAAACAAACTCTACAACAGAATAAAGAAACTGTTGCAAAAAGAGTAAAATCCATGATTGAAGGAACTCCCTGGTTAGCCTCAGTAAGAAGCTGAGATCCCTCATAAAATCCTTCAAAGCTAGTTACAAAAACAAAATTGCCACTGATTCTAAAGACAGCCACAAAGCATTCTATAGTTATGTCAAGAATCTCAATGGCAACACTCGGATCTGCTCTGACTTGAAGCACAATGGCACTAAATATACAGAACCAACTCATATTGCCAACATACTGGCAGATAGGTTCAGTGCTAACTTTAACCCCCTCTCACCCCCTAAAGGCCCCATCTCTGTACCGGAAGAATGCAAAATTCCTGCAATCACAGCTGCACAGGTAAAAAATGCACTCTCCAAAGCCAGGAACGCAGCATCCATGGGACCTGACAACATCCCAGGCTGCGTTCTACATGAACTACAGAACGGACTGGCAACCCCACCTTAGTACCATGTTCAATCAAAGCCTCACCTCGGGCTTTATCCCCACTGAATGGCGCACAGCAACTGTTATCCCACTCCACAAAAGGGGAGCCACCATGGACCCCAGGAACTAATGCCCCATTAGCCTGACGAGCCTGGTCTGCAAGGCCATGGAACGTATCATCACGGAACTTATAAACAAAGACATCAGTAATCTCCAAACTCTGGACCCCACCCAGTTCGGGTTTGTAAAAGGCAGATCACGTCTCCTAAACCTGATGGACTTCTTTTCAGTCACCAAAGCCATAGAAGAGGGTAAGGTGGTTCACCCAGCCTGCCTAGATCTCACGAAGGCTTTCAACACCATCTCCTACTCTGGAATTATAGATAAACTCACTAAACTAGGTATAAATGCCTATGTCACAAGATGGGTTGCCAGCTGGCTCACTGACAGAACCCACACTGTGAAAGTTGCAGACTCCAAATCTGACTTCAGACCAGTGACAAGTGGAGTACCACAGGGTTCAGTCCTGGGTCCTCTCCTGTTTGTCTACTTCTCTGAGGTACAGGCTAACACAGAAGGTATTTGGCTAAGGAAGTTCGCAGATGACTGTAAACTAGGAGCCATAATCAAAACTCTTCATAATGTGAACATCCTACAAAAGAGCCTCAATGAGACAGATGCCTAGTGTCAAAACCATGGCCTCAAGCTCAATTCCAAAAAGTGTATTGTCATCCCCTTTGGTAAAAACTCTGTACACATGAACTACCACATAGGCAGTAGTCTACTTAACACCGAAAATGTGATGAGACCTTGGGACACAGGTGGACAGTAGTCTCTCCTTTGATCACATCGCCACAGTAGTCAGGAAATCCTTCTACATGGCACACCTCATCACAGAAGGTTTCTCATCCAGAAAAAAAAAAAAGGTCATTGTTCCCCTCTACCCATCACTCATTAGACCCATTATAGAGTACAATGCCTCTTTTGGTATGTACCTCACAAGACATCTACAACAACTGGAAAGGCCACAGTAATTCCTCGCAAAGAGGATTACTGGCCTCAAACAGATGCCCTGTGCAGACTGCCTCAAAAAACTCCAGCTTTACTCAGTTGCATATCACCTACTCAGAGGCAATCTCTGCCGAACATACAAAGCTATGTCAAACCCAGAGCTGTTGGACATGCTATCCAAATCCCTCTGAGCTACACACTCTAGGGATCTAAGCCTTGTCACCACAATAAATAGAACATGCTGGAGGGATAAATTCCTGTCCCAGAGACTTCCCATACTCTGGAACAGACTACCTATCTATATCAAACAAAGCTCCACATTAGCCCACTTCAAGACAAATCTTGATTGGATGGGAAATAGGAAATTCACCCCAGGGATCACTTCTGTGGCTCTGCTCGACAGGGGCACAGGAAAATAATTTTCTTGGGTAGCGAAAGCCAGGGTACCCTTTTGGCTGGGCTTATACAGGTCTTAGAGCCAATAGCCTAGTACCTACCTGTGAACCTGTAGGAGACTGAATACAGATAGGGCCTTAACACACAATGCCTAAAATGTCTGAGTCTTCTTTTTAGTTTGTGTTCTCTGTGGTAAAATTGCATCTGATATTCTTTCTTTGGTATAAATAATAGTGAAGATGGGAACAACAGCTAGATTTGGGAAACTAAATACACATTGCAAGAAACATCACCCACATTATTCATTCTACTTGTTCTCATTTTCCCCAAATATGATTTTTAGACACCCCCCCATACTTAGGTAGCATAACAGACATACCAGTTATCAAAACAACATTACAAAATATCTTTCACTATGTGCAGCATGTTTATTTTGGTCATCTGTTACATTTCGCTTATTTATTGCTCTTCATTGCTTTTGTTAGCATAATTATTAACTCTTAAAAGACAAGCAGTGCACATTTATTTTAAAATTGCCACATCTCCATTTTTTTCTGGATTGTCCAGAAATGGAATTGTCATCTGGTTCCCCTAATACTGTGAACAAAAGCTCAAGCTCTTGAGGCACTGGAAGCACCATGTAGGTGCTTCTCTGTTTTTCCAGGATCAGCAGTATTCATTGGTAATATCGGCATATTTACTACACAGATAAGGAATAACCAAAATAAATGAACACAACTGGCAAGCTTGCACTTGACCTCCTTGTTGCTGAGTTGTTGAAAATGTTGCCAGCTCATAAAAGCAAACCACTGGTAAAGACACACTGTCAAGAAACCTGTAGAGTTTAAAGAAAACAAAGTATTAGTATCTGTCTGTGTATATTTTAAAAGAAAACTATGTGCACACTGTTGATCTTGGCTCTCAACTTCTTTTTTCAAGAATTAGCGACAGACCTGAAATCAGGAATACATTTTAAATATGGCTCTAATTCACTTATAAAGGTAATTGAACAATGTATTTTGAGTCAGTGTGCAACTCGGATGTTCTTCGTGTTTCACTGTTGCAGTCATTACATTTGGGTAATCCTGCTGACAGGTTGCCCTCAGCCGGCCTGAATTCCAAAGTCTTGGGTCCTGCGTCCGCCGCTATCGCCCCTTCCCTGACATCAGGGGTATAAAAGAAGCAGCTGACGCCATTTTCTTCAGTCTTTCTTGCCGCGCAGTGCCCAAAGCAGAAGCAGCTCGCAAGTGCTGGCCGACTCCTGAGATTTTCGTGTTTGAGTTTCAGATCCAAAGTCTTCAATAAAGCTAAGAACCCCATTGTGGAAACTTTTTTCTTGCTCCAGACTGATGTCAGAAAAAGTTAATTGTATTTCTTGTGGAAAGCAAATACCTCATAAGGATTTTCATTCTTATTGTATTCCTTGCCTAGGCCCTGATCACAACATTACTGGTTGTCGGTTTTGTGCTAGATTTAACCAATGCGCTTTTAAGCGTCGGTATGATTTTGCTTTAAAATTTTTTGGACGCCGGTTTAATTATCCTGAAATGTTGTCAGATAGCCATCCTACTACTGGAATTTACAAAAAAACGCAAAGAAAAAGAAAAACAACCGAGGCCCAAAACCGACGAAGCTTCTTCTAAGCCAGTCGCCGGTTCAGCGGTTCTCAGTGAGGCACTTTTGCAGCCCCTGACGCCTGCTACTTTAGAGTTGCAGGCAGCTACCGACTCCCACATGGAGTTGGCCATGCCAATGGATACTCAAGGTATTGGAGCCTCAGAGGCTAATCCCTCAGATGGGTCTGGAGCCGCTGAGCAGGCACCGGCTTTTGAGGGTGAATTCAGACCTTAACATTTTTACATTAAAACGACTTCAACATTAAAGGCAAAGACTAAAGCACCTCCTTAAGCAAGGAAACTAACTCAAGAGCCACATGGACAGGCCTCTATGCCCAAAAAACAGATGCTCAAAATATCAGAAGACTTGATTACCTTGATCAGGGGTTCCCATCCCCCTCCTGATAAGTGGCCTAGGCAATACACTGACTATGAATCTTCAGGTCAGGTTTCTATTTCTTCTGATCAGGAATATTCTCTTCCCCCCTATGAGGATTCTGATGCTGCAGAATCTATACCTTCGGCATCTCCTCCAGAGGACTATTCCTTTGGGGAAACCTTGCATACCATGAGGGAGCATTTCCACTGGGAGAGCCAAGATTTTTCAGAATCTAAAAAGAGGCTCAGGGATTTTCTCTTACTACCTCAGCACAAGCCTCTAGCTATTCCACCTGTGTTAGACATTGTAGATTTGTTTTCGGAGTCTAGTCTGACCCCTGACTCCTTACCCCCATCTCCTGTTAAGCCTGACAGATATTACAGCGTTCCTGCCTCTCGCAAATTTCTTTTTAAAAACCCTGCTGCTGACCCAGAAACTATTTCACATGGTCCAAAGGGAGTTGAGGCTTCCACTGCAAAAAACAACCCCCTCTGACAGGGATTCAAGGGCACTGGATAGATGGGGAAAAAAGGTTTACACATCTTCAACTTTGGCTATAAGGGCCTTAAACTGTCAATTTCATATGCTTAAGAATCAGCAACATGTCATGGGATTGCTTAAACAGAAAATGTTTTTAAATTCTGAATGTGCAGAAAACAAGGAAATGCAGGATTTATTGTATGCAGCAGAACAAGTTGGAAAGCATACTTTGCAATGTGGTTTTGATTCTTTGGAGGCCTCCTGCAGGGCCACAGTTATGGGTTCTGTAATTAGGAGGCTTGCTTGGTTAAAGGAACAAAATCTGCCTGATCATGTTTAAGTTAAATTACTAGATGCACCCCTGCAGCATGATACCTTGTTTGGTGTTAAGGCAGAAGAGGTGTTAAAGAAAATGGAGGACAAAGCTAAATCTATGCAAACTGTCAAATAATTTTTGCAAGTACAGCCACCCAGGTTTAGTAGACACTGGCCTACAAAAAATTGGTCCTTTCCTGCGTCAGACAGACCTCAAAGGGGCAGAACCAGATGCCCTAGGAGTGTAGATCCCAAGCAATGGGGTGCTTCTACCTCCAAAGCTGGAGAGGATAGATCACAAACATACAGAAAGCAGTCCGAATGACTTCCCCCTGCCTGCACCAAGCACTTATCTTCTGGCAGCACCCTTAGGGGGAAAATTAGCACTTTTTGCTCAAAATTGGCACATCATAACCCAGGACAAGTGGGTTCTAAACATAGTGTCACAAGGATACAAGTTCCATTTCCATACTATGCGAAAGGCAAATGGATGGCCAGATCTGCCAAAAAATCAATGGGCAGAGGTGCAAAAACAAGTCTCATCCCTCATGGACATGGGGGCCATTCAACAAGTACCAGAGCGAGAGCAGGGACAAGGATTTTACTCTAGACTGTTCTTGGTACCCAGAAAGGACAAGACCTGGAGGCCGATACTGGACCTATCTATTCTGAACACTTTCCTGGATATTCAGATATTCAAAATGTTGACTGTGCAGCAGCTTCTGCCCATGATGGGCAAGAATGCTTGGCTTGTGACTTTGGATCTAAAAGAGGCATACCTGCGTGTTCCAATCAGACAGTCATGAAGACGATACCTAAGATTCAAGGCTGGTTCAATGCATTACCAATTCTCTGCACTGCCCTTTGGTTTATCTACTGCGCTCAGGATCTTTACAAAGTGTCTGGCACCAGTAATTGCATTCTGCAGACAAAGAGGAATACAAATATATCCTTACTTGGACGACTGTTTCATTCAAGCAGAGAACAAGGACATTCTTCTTCAACATCTGGCGTTTGTGAAAAGACTTCCATCATGCCTAGGGTACACAGTCAACAAAAATAAATCAAAACCAGTACCCTCACAAGAGAACATTCCTGGGTGCAAGCTTGAATACAACTGCCCAGATGGCTTATCTCATGCCAGAAAAACAAAGGCAACTGACCACCTATTTCAAAATGCTGGCAACAAAGGCCCAGTTATCTGCAAGAAAAATTCTGCAGGCTTTGGGCTTCATGGCATCCTGCATCCTACTAATTCCATATGCAAGACTTGCATATGAGGAAACTTCAATGGTACCTAAAAAGTGTTTGGACTCAACATTGCCACAGCCTGGAAATGGTCATTACTCTCAATCCCTGCCTACAGCAGGAGTTTCGATGGTGGGCAAAGGCTTGTCACCAGAACAAGGGACAGCCAATCACATTACCTCCAGCCAGGCAGACACTAACGACGGATGCATCAGATTATGCCTGGGGAGCCCACATGGCAGGAAGAGGCATTCAGGGCACATTGTCCTCAAACTAAATGCATCTACATATCAATCAAAAAGAGATGTTAGCTGTTCAAAATGCCCTGACAGCCTTCAAGGACCTACTTCATCTGGGACAACTATTGATAAAGACAAACAACACCATGGTCATGTGGTATATAAACAAGCAAAGGGGGCACACACTCTTCCCCTTTGCAGACTAGTCATGACCTTGTGGGACACAGCTTTGACTTAGCAAGTACATCTGCAGGCACAATTCCTGCCAGGAAAGGAAAATACTCTGGCAGACAAACTAAGCAGAAACCTCATGGATCCCCACGAGTGGAAGCTGGATCCACATGTCTTCAGCATAGCAAGGAAATGGGGATGCCCAGACATAGATCTATTTGCCTCCCCTCTCAATTACCAACTAAAAAGATTCTGCACAAGGACTTATCACAGACAAGCATGTAAAGTGAACGCCCTATCTTTCATCTGGAAAAACCTATCAGTATATGCCTTTCCTCCACTGCCTCTCCTTCCCAGGGTGCTCCTAAAGGTCAGACAGGAGAAGCCAAAGATGATACTGATTGCCCCAGACTGACCACGCCAGTACTGGTGTACTCCATGTACTCCATGGTGTACACTCAAACATCTACATTTATGGTAAGTGTACACAACTGTACTATGTCTGGCATTATTGAATGAATGTGTTCCTCCTCAGTACTTTACCAGAAACTGCAGAATGCACACACATACTACTTGGGTACTGATAAGAAACAGAGGGTTGCTAGTACACCTACCAACATGCCATTGAAAGAGAAAGGAAAATGGTGTAACCAGTTAAACCCATTGAAGACATGATGAGGGAATGCATGCTTTGCACTGAAACAAAACACAAGGAGCTGTGATGCAAAAAGCTA
The DNA here is from genome assembly GCF_019279795.1 of Protopterus annectens. NCBI lineage: Eukaryota > Metazoa > Chordata > Ceratodontiformes > Protopteridae > Protopterus > Protopterus annectens. The sequence continues at coordinate 1,078,346,412 of NC_056748.1, forward strand.
ACTGCTGATTACTGTTGTACTTGTGTGCTACTCGCAAAACTAATAATTTTTTAAAGTATGTAAAACAGAGAAAACAAATGTACATCTGGAAAGATTGCATGTTTTAGGGCAGAGTTGAGGAAATAAATAAAAATCCAAAGCTACTGCAACCAGAGAGATCTGGGAGATAAAAAAGTTCAAAATCGGTAAGTGAAGTGTGAAGTTTAGAATATATATACTGAAGCCAGGTGTAATGTTCAAGTGGTTAAAGCTGTAAGTCAGAAGGAGAACCATCAGAAAATGTCATGTTAATTTCTTACTTATTCTAGTCAACATCATGGGAATCCAAAAGATCACAAAGTGTTTAAATATACGATTAATGCATGTAACATTGTATTCCAGACAGTTGGTATTGCAAATGCACAAACTATATTTGGTTAACCTTGTCAGAATATTGCCATGGTGAAAATAATTCATTCTGTGGGTAAAGAGTTGCTGTGCCCTTCAGGAGATATTTAAACTGATAATTTATTTAAAGAGTGGCTTGAGCTGTGCATCAGGAGTTTATCATATTCAGAAAGATCAGAAACGCAAACCACTTGCTACAGTGCCGAAAAACAAAACTCCAAGTTGGAAATGTCAGTTTTAAAGGAATGAAGGTGCTTAACATTTATTAAACAAAACAATCCAAATTACCATTTGTTACATTAAAAACGTATGTGAACATGGTAATTTGGGTTGTTCTGATGAAATTCTGTGTAAAGGAATGAATGCAATTAGCATTTATTAAAACTGACATTTCCGAGTTCGAGTTTTGTTTTTCGGCTCTGCAGCAGGTGGTTTGTGTTTTTGATTGGTCTATTCCCTGCTTCAATTCTTTTAGCATATTCAGAAAGATCCTGTGGTAAAGTCTGTAGCTCATGGTACAAGAAAAGTTCCACTACTTTTGTAGTTAAGACTCAAGGAAGAGATAAACTGTAAAGAGAAATTAATACGATACCAGAAAAAAAAGACTAACGGATGTGGTTTCACCATGGTTAATGTAGTGAAGTTAGACAGAATTATTATTTGCATAGCTCTACCAAACTTAAGTAAAACAAGAAAATGTGACAAGTGTCTGGATTAAACAACTGCTGTTTTGTAAGACTGGATGAAGAAAGTTCTAAACTTTTTACTTTTAACACGCCTATGGAAAGTTGCAGGTTTCTTTGACTTCATTAGCTGTCAAAATGTTTTATAAAACTGTTCCAAAACTAATCAAGGAATATGATGGTGTTAAAATAACTAATTATATGCTGCTATAGAGCAAAATAATTGAATAGCACTGTGAAGTTCCTACCTGTGGACCAGTAGTCAGGGGGCCTGAATCCTCACCACTGACGCCAGTGAGGGGCATTGACTTGAAACAAAGATAAATACACACAGGATTTCCAGATGCAGCTCTCTGCATCAAGCACAATTTCCCTTAAGAGCACAAAGGGAATACACTCAGTCCAGGGTCTAGATTTCCCTCTCTCTCCAGGCCCCCAATAAGACTCCCCACTGGCACAGCTGTAGAGTTGTCCTTAGCCGAGTGTCCAAGCCAAGTCCTCAAACATCCTCTCTGTGAAACCAGTGCTCTGTATCTCTGCTCCAAGTAGCTGAGACACTCTCTTTGAGATCTGATTTGCGCGCACACACACACACACACACACACACACCTGGGATAGGCTGGCACAGATTTACTCACTCTGCTACCCTTTGCCCAGACTACAAGGTAGTTACTCCCACCATACACTCCAAAGCCATCTACTCTAAGGCTTTTTCAAGGGTACCCAATTATACAGAGTGAAATCAGAATTAATACAAATGGTAGGGTTTCACCAATCCAGCAAGGCTCTCAGAAGTGGCCACAGTCTCACCAAATAAATATAAGTACTCTCAAAGGTTAAACTATTCTCTAAAGGACCAGACACAGTGAAAAGTTTAAATATATTTAATAATAAGTAATAAAATAACAGGAAAATACCAAATATCTTTAACACAGATGAATGCATTCACACTGATACAGAAAAACAGAACTTAACTAATTTCACTGTATTTTCCTGACTGATCTCAAGAATTACTATTCCCTGGTTCCTTACTAAAGCAAAGCAAGATTAAGTGGGTGAGATATCCTACTTTGTCAGGTTGCAAAAACAGACTGCAGTGAGACGTCAGTCGTATCTAGTATTAAAACATCATTTCAGTCCTGAATTACAGAATGACATTACATGTGGTCATCTGAATTCTGGTTCCCATACTACCCCAATTACTAGAATCTGAATCAGACTCTCGCACATACGTGTTACCATACACACACACTGTGCTTTGCTAAGATATGTTATAGCATCCGGAAACCATAAAACAATTTCAACACTTCCACCCTTTCAGGGAAGCAATTAGTCCACTCCTTTTGACAATACATCATGGATTCCTAGTCCTTGTTTTCACAGAGATTTCATCTCTGGCTGCTATCAGAAATGCAAAATATAATCTTTATGGCCTACCGGGTAATTTAATTTCAAACTATTTTTCAGAGTTAGCTGGACTGAGATTAACTTCTTCTCTTCCAGTATCCTCTGGAATAATATATTAATTTCCACATTTACAATAGTCTGACATAGAGGTATATTTCTTTTTCAGTCCAGCAAAACACATTGTTGATCCATTTTTAATACAAGCAGCTTTACAAATACATTTCTCAACACAATCATCTGTACAAATCAGTTTGGTATACAAATGATATATAATTATTTACAAAAGTCAAAGCTCCAGCTAAGTATGCTGGCATATGTTAAACATCCACTGCCCTACTTCTCCTGCATAGCTGGCAATACCTCACATCGTCTCAAGCATGATAGAAAAGTAACTTAATTAATAAAAAGCTGAGACATGGCATCCTCAAGCTGAGTGAGAATGAGTAACATTGTTTACTCACATACTGAGGCCATTTAGACTAAAGATCAGATTATCTAACTATATGCTTTTGTAGGTCAAGCCCACATAGACAAAACCTTTAGTATGAAAGATCTTTAAAAGATTTGAAAGAAGATACTAAGAAAAATCCATATTGGAGAATCCCAGCCAGAGGATGACAAACTCTCATTAAATGGTTAGGGGTGATTTCTAGAACATTTTTTTTCCTGAATATGAAAGTTTGTCATTAAGGAATTTGTTGCAATATGATGGGACATTTTACAGGAGTACAGGCAAGAAAGAAACATTGAAATGTCAGTAGTTGACACATCTACACTGAAATATTTTAATGTGAATAAATCAATCATATTACAATAGGCAATGGTGTGCTATTGAAGTAGTGATTCTGAAGGCAAGTAAACCAGCTGATAATGAGTCAACAGTCCATACAGACTGCCAGAGAGGTATGCTCAGACAGAAGGATCCAGTCCATGGATCTGAGTCAGCTGCATATACAAAACGTTTGATTCAATCTCAAGCTCTTACTTCTACCCACAATTCTCTATGCCATCCCCAAATACTCGTATCTCATTTGCCACCATCGTGTTAAGATGCAGATCCAGTCTCGAACACTGGCAGTGTATTTTTCTATATCCTTATTAGCTTTGGATTATCATTTCCTAACCTTTTACTATTTCAATAGTATAGTCACTGTTTTCTTCTCTCCTCCTCTGTCTCTTTGATTTTTAGGTAGTCACGGGCATTAGGGTGTACTTCTTTCTCCCCTTACCTTTCTTCCTTTAGTGTCTGCTCAGCATGTTATATATTTTTTTACCTTTACTTATATATATAAATTGTGTTTTAGATAAAGTGTTTTTCTAGCGTAGTGTAAGTGTGTATTCCAGGTAGAGTATGTAACTCTTATGCTCTTTCTTAAAATCGATTGTTTTCTGGTACGGTTCTTTATTGGTATTGTGGATGTGTCTGAAAAGCCCACTGGTTTTAAGAAATGCACTTCTTGTGGGCATAAAATCCCCAATTCGGATGCCCACAAGAAGTGTGTTTACTGCCTGTGGCCTGAGCATTTAAAGTCGGTCTGTTAGATATGTGCCACGTTTAACCCCAGGGCCATCTCCAACCAGTGCAGCAAATTAATACTTAAGGGCTTACTCCCAGCTTCTCCTTCTCCTGGGCCTCAAACCCCCTCTAAGTCTCATTATAGCTACATAGACTCCAGGAAGCAAACATTACAGAAGTCACCAAAGGCTTCATCGGAGGCTCCTCAGAAACATAGAAAGACTTCAGATTTTACTACTTCAAATCCAAAGACTGTACTGCCTCCCTTTAATCCACAGGCCTCTTCAGCTCCAACAGGCATGATCACCATCACCAGCTCTCCCATACCATCCACTTCCTACTTTGATCCCATACCCTTGGGTTTGACAGCTAGGAGCCAATCACCAGAATATGGGTTAAAGCCTGTTTCCTCTGGCTCTGCCCTTGCAATTGTTTGAAACCCCTAGGAAGCATTCTAGGACTGCTTCCACAACATCATTCAGATCCACTTGACTGAGGCAGATATGCACAGGATGATACGGATATTTCTCAGGGCTCAGATCCAGATGGGGTTCTTGCCATCTCCACCCCCTCTCGAATCTGTGAGTGCACCTGCCTAACCAATACTGTCTCCTCCTTCAAACTGTCCTGTGGTCTAGGAGTTCTAGGATCCCCAAAAGAGTTGGTGCCTTTCCTCGACCTCTATAGTTTCTCTGACCAGCCCTGCTCTGATACCTTGGGAACAGAGCAGGTCTTGAATCTGGAAAGTCTGCATCAGATCTGAGGGGGGTGGGTTTGGCTCCTACTTTGTCAAATCTGTCTCTCCTCCTTGATGCCTCCGCTCTTGACAGCTTGGGTCTGATCCTCTCCTAAGGACTTGGATCTGGAGTAGGTCTCGACCTCCCATCCTCAGCTGCCTCAGCTCCAAGGAGGGGAAGCTAGAGGTATCCTTGGGTCTGTCAGCCTTTCAGGTGGTAGAAAGGGCTTTTGCTTGCACAGAGAAACAGCCTCTCGTATCTATGATTCTTTCTCTCGCCCCTTATTGGGTTCGAGCTCTGAGCCCATCATTTCTGCTCCGCAAGGTCAGCCAGCTCCAGGAAGCCTCCAGACTTGTTTCCCAGATGGATCCCCCAATTCTTCCAACACTTCTGAAAACCCCGTGGAAGAGGTACCTCAGAATAGATTGTGTAAGGAGGTACATAGACTCTCCCCAATGGAGTCTGTCATAGAAGACACCAATTTTGATGAGGGATAAGGATACCCATAACTGCAACCTTATTTTTCCTTTGGGGACATCCTGAAAATTCTCAAACAAAAAGGTGTCTGGTTTTCCCAAATTCCTTCTGAGAAATCTGTGTTCCTATTGGTATTTGTGGCTGGCCCATCTATAGCTTGGGAGACCCACCAGTGGATGAATTTATTGATCTGGTTTCCCATTGAGCTTGAAAGGAACCAGACACCTTTGAGCCAATCCCCAAAAAGTGCCCGGATAAGGTTTTAGTTTCCCGTTCCAACAGACTTCATTGACCAAGGGAATCCCTGTTAATGCGATAGTTGTGGCAGTAGCCACTAAGAAAGAGCTAGCTGAACAAAGCTCCTCTCTCCATCCACCAAACAGGGAGTTCAGAGTGATGGACAGATTTAGAAAGTACATCTATGCCTCAGCCATATTCACACTGAAGTCATTAAATTATCTGGCATATTTTACTTGCCTGCAGAGAGATTTAATCAAGGTGCTTTCAAACTCTCTTTCTGAGTCCATGTCAGTGGAGGATCTCAAGAAGGCTTCTCCTCAACTGGCTACTCTGATGTCCATTGAAAATTCCACAATGAGGCTGATTTCTCATACAGAGGAGGGTGCTTCACAAGCAGCCAGTTTAGGCATAGCAATAAGGAGACATGCCTGGATGAGGCTGTGTGACTTCAGGAGACCAGTGATGAACTACACGAGACTGTAGTAGTACAAGAATCCAAAAAAAAATTATATAGACACAAGGCAACTGAAACCAAACTTCTCAAGGCTTCTTAAAAACACAGCTTTAATGATAGATGTAAGCACTTTCATAATGATGACATTGCTTCTTCAGACACACTTACTGACTAACTGAGCTTCATTTATCCATTTAATAATCAATTATCCAATTAGCGACACTTAACACTCCTCCCCCATTAAAACAAAATAGGAAGCAATTACTGCAAGCATCATTCTGCAAGGCACACTTAAAATGTCTGCTTATTTCTTTATAAGTTTGTGACTTCAAAACAGGTTTCAGGGAGACCAAATCATTGTGGCAAAACCCTAAATGTGCACCCAGTCTCAAAATCCATTCCAATTCCAATTTTTAGTTTCATCGATAATGTCCTCCATCCTAATACTTCAATACCTGCAAACCCTGAAAAACAAATGTGTGTCCACATCCTGCATGTTTAGTGTGCTTAGCCAGGGTACTATATTCCAGCCCTGTATGGGCGCAATACACATGGTCGGTGATACATTCTATTAACCGATGATTCATTTTCCTAACATAAAACCTATAACAGGCTACACAATGAGCAATATAGATCAAATTCTTAGTGTTACAGTCAGCAGTGGTTCTAAGCTGCCACATATTCCCAGTATCAGGATGCTTAAAGGACAATGATTCATTCACATATTACCAAAATGCACAACTAGCACACCTCAGTGCCAGCCCCTTCACATCAAAGGGTTCTTTACATCTTGGGTAGCATAAACTCTGTTTTAGCATCCGCTTACACGTAAACCTCTGTCTACTTCCCACTATTCCTCCTACTCCCTTATCCACTTCCAAAATATGCCACTTGCATTGTATAATGCCCCTAATACCTCCAACATCCTGGGTAAAGAATACAATTAGTGGCAAACTATTATCCCACCTTTTTCATGGATGTTTCACGCTAGAGGGCTTTGAAAATAAGGTTTAGCCCTTGTGCACCTCTCCTTGGCTGTAGCCATACAAGCTGTGTCAACCTCATTCTTCGAGGTGTCTTTTGTTAATGCCCCCTCAATGACTCCTCTTTGTTTGGGCCATCAGTGAAAGACATGATCACCCACAGTGAGCAGGAGAGAAAGACCCTGTCGGCCATTGGAATCAAATTTTCTACACCTCAGCATACAATTTCTAGGAACCAATGAGGCAGTAAGAAATTGTGGTTCTGGAAATCTCAGGGTCCTTTTCAGGACCCTCACAGGAGCACTTCTTTCAGAGGAAAAGGAGGAGCCTTCAATGGCAGATATTCACCCCAGAGGCAGAGAGGGTCTGCAAAACTAGAGATTCAGAGAGTCGTCCTCTGATGGGCTCTATCAGTGCTCCTGACGTGTTGCCTAATTGTCTGCCTCTGGAGGCAGTCAGGGGTCATTTTTCCTTGCATCTGGATGCCTGGACAAATATTACAAAAAATGCAAGGCTGCTAAGAATCATATCCAGAAGTTACTACATACCCTTTTCCCTTCCACCTCCTGTCCACAGACAGAAACTCCCCGACAGTCATAGGTAGGTATTAGGCTGTTGGCCCTGGGGCCTATACAAGCCCAGCCAAAAAGGTACCCTGGCTTTTGCCACCCAAGAAAATTATTTTCCTGTGCCATTGTTGAGCAGAGCCACAGAGGTGATCCCCATGGTAAATTTCCTATTTCCCATCCAATCAAGATTTTTCTTGAAGAGTGCTAATGAGGAGCTTTGTTTGATATAGATAGGTAGTTTATTCCAGAGTATGGGAAGTCTCTGGGACAGGAATCTATCCCTCTGGCATGTTCTGTTTATTGTGGTGACAAGGTTTAGGTCCCTAGAGCGTGTAGCTCGGAGGGATTGGGATTTCTTTAAGTGGAGCATGTCCAACAGCTCTGGGTTTGACAGCTTTGTATGTTAGGCAGAGATCACCTCTGAGTAGGTGATATGCGATGGAGTAAAGCTGGAGTTTTTTGAGACGGTCTGCGTAGGGCATCTGTTTGAGGCTGGTAATCCTCTTTGTGAGGTATTTCTGCAGCCTTTCCAGTTGTAGATGCCTTGTGAGGTACATACCAAAATGGGCGTTGTACTCTATAATGGGTCTGTTGAGTGATGAGTAGAGGGGAACAATTACCTCTTTTTTTCTGGATGAGAAACCTTTTGTGATGAGGTGTTCCATGTAGAAGGATTTCCTGACTACTGTGGCAATGTGATTATCAAAGGAGAGACTACTGTCCACCTGTGTCCCAAGGTCTCTTATCACACTTTCGGTGTTAAGTATACTACCGCCTACGTTGTAGTTCATGGGTACAAAGTTTTTACCAAAGGGGATGACAATGCACTTTTTGGCATTGAGCTTGAGGCCATGGCTTTGACACCAGGCATCTGTCTCAGTGAAGCGCTTTTGTAGGATGTCCACATCTTTAGGAGTTTTGATTATGGCTCCTAGTTTGCAGTCATCTGCAAACTTCATTAGCCAATGACCTTCTTTGTTAGCCTGTACTTCGGAGAAGTAGATACCAAACAGGAGAGGACCCAGGACTGAACCCTGTGGTACTCCACTTGTCACTGGTCTGAAGTCGGATTTGGAGTCTGCTACTTTCACAGTGTGGGTTCGATCAGTGAACCAGTTGGCAACCCATCTTGTGACATAGGGATTTATACCTAGTTTAGTGAGTTTATCTGTAATTCCAGAGTGGGGGATGGTGTCGAAAGCCTTGGCAAGATCTAGATAGGCTGTGTGAACCACCTTACCCTTGTCTATGGCTTTGGTAACTGCTTCAAAGAAGTCTATCAGGTTTAGGAGACATGATCTGCCTTTTACAAACCCAAACTGGGTGGGGTCCAGAGTTTGGAGATTACCAGTGTCTTTGTTTATAAGTTCCATGATGATACGTTCCATGGCCTTGCAGACCAGGCTCATCAGGCTAATGGGGCGGTAGTTCCCGGGGTCCATGGTGGCTCCCCCCATGTGGAGTGGGATAACCGTCCCTGTGCACCATTCAGCAGGCACAAAGCCTGAGGTGAGGCTATGATTGAACATGGTACTTAGGTGGGATGCCAGTTCATTCTGTAGTTCATGTAGAACGCAGCCTGGGATGTTGTCTGGTCCCATGGATGCTGTGTTCTTGGCTTTGGAGAGTGTGGATTTTACCTGTGCAGCCGTGATTACAGGAGCTTTGCATTCTTCCGGTATAGAGATGGGCTGTTTACGGGGTGAGAGGGGGGTAAAGTTAGCCCTGAACCTATCTGCCAGGATGTTGGCAATATCAGTTGGGTCTGTATATTTAGTGCCATTGTGCTGTAACTCAGAGCAGATCTGAGTGTTGTCATTGAGATTCTTTACATAGCTATAGAATGCTTTGTGGATATCTTTAGAATCGGTGGCGATTTTGTTTTCATAACTAGCTAGGAGGATTTTATCAGGGATCGCAGCTTCTTACTGAGGCTGACCAGGGAGCTCCTCCACTCATGGGATTTTACTCTCTCTTGCAACAGTTTCTTCCTTCTGTTGTACAGTTAGTTTATGGCAGGGGACCACCAGATTGGCTTTCTTTTTTAGGAGGATAGCGTCTTGGTTCTGTTTGGGATAGCACGATCCATGCACTCATGCAAGTGCTTATAAAGTGCAATTGTGCAGGATATAGTAGTCGTAACTGTATTGTTCATCTGCATGGGTGTCATGAAGTTCCCCACTTCTGTCTTAAGAAGCATGAAGTTGGCTTTGGAGAAATTTTGTACCATGGTTTCCTTAATGGAGGGTGGGGGCAGGATGTGGCTATCTAGGGTAATTAGCTTATGGTCAGATCGGACCAATGAGGCGTTGACTTCAGGTGTGAAACACCGGTCACTCATGTTGGTAATGACTATATCTAGGATATTGTTGCCCCTGGTGGGGGTGTGGATAAGTTGATCCAGGGCATTGGAGTTTATTAATTCCAGAAAACGTTGAGCGAAGGAGTTGGTACATGAGTAGGTTTCCCAGTTAATGATGAGGTAGTTGAAATTGCCCATTATTAGGGTGTTTGGTTGAACCCTAATATTTTCCAGTGCATCAAGAAAAAAGGAGTGGGAATCCTGGGGCATGGTGGGTGATCTGTAGCAAGCTACAATTTGTATTGCAGTTTTGCCCAGAGTTAGTTGCACTTGGATAACCTCGGCTGCATTATGCTGAGCAACTAGCCTGGAGGTGTGGATATCCTTAATGAATATGGACACACCTCCATCTTTGGTGTTCTGGTCCAGGTTACATGGCCGAAAAGTGTGGTATGAGTTATAGCCTGGTAGTGCAGTGGTGCTCTCTGGAGCCTTGAATGAGGTCTCAGTCACTGAATAGATATTGATGTTCTCCATTTTAAGGAGTGCCTCGAGTAAGTGCATTTTGAGATTTAGACTTGTAGCATCACCCTCAGTTTTTGCTTGCCTGTTCCTGTTACAGTGGTGAATTTGTCATTTGAACCTTGCCTAAAAAAAGGCACTATAGGGGCGGTAAGAACCTTAGCCAGTATCCGGAATCCCAGAGGTGACAGGTGCAGGCCATCTCTGGCAAAGCATCGTAATCTGTCGACCATGTCATCCCAGGCAGACAGATACTGGATCCCTTTACAATGGCACCAGAAGCTTAGCCAATTGTTGAAGTCAATCATTTTGTCCTTGTACTGCGGCATCATTCTGGGTGATGGCAGAATGCTACTCAGGGATAGGGTCATACCTGCCTGGGCTATAAGATCAGAGAGTTCTTCCATGTCGCTTTTCATGTAGTCCAGGGAGCTACGTCTCAGGTCGTTCACACCAACATGGACAATAACAGGGTCTTATTTGTACTTGTGAAGTGACCCGAGTGCGTGGGTTATGTGTTGGATTCTGGCACTTGACAGGCAGCTGACAGTAACCTTCTCCTTGTTTAGCCTGGTGAGTGGGACATCAGTGTGCCTGACTATAGAGTCACCTATGACTAGTGTGTTGGGTACGTTGTTTTGCCTTATTGGCTGTGGTTGAGTGGCACACTGAGTCTGCGGGCTGTGTGTCATTTGGGTTGTGTTGGGATTGGAGGTTGCTTGCATTTCTGCTTTGGAGGTCTTTGTTGCTTGAGCAGATTATTATTGAGAGCCTCCGCGAATGTTTTTGTGTTTCTGTGTGTGGGTTTTGATGGTGTAGATTTAGTGAGACTATGTGATGAGTGTGGTGTGGTGCAAGTATTTACCTTCTCCTCTTGACTGTCAAGTTCAGTCTTGATTGGAGAGAGCTTTACCTCCACTTTGGCTAGATAAGTGCATCTCTCACAGATTGTAGTGTCGGGTGGTAGGAGGAGAGGGTTGTCTGTGTACATGAGGCAATTTCTACATTGCCCCAAGATGCCCAGATTCATCAGATAGACAGGAGAGAACACTGGGAGCCGACCCTTGGACATGCCTGAATAAAAAATTATTATATAGGGTTGATACTGGTTGTACCCTTTATGTTCCTTTTCCCATTATAAGAATAGTGGAGTTTTAGCAGTTAAAGTAGGGCAGAAGAGTCAAAAGCAGCGCTTCCTCCCCAAAATTGTAAGCAATCGGCCAGTAAATTTAAAAAAAAAGAAGTATGACATCAGGTCATTTTTAAATATTGTTTTTTTATGAAGTTTGCATAGTGGTGATCTAAAGCTCTTGTTCTAAGTTGATGCTTCTGGATTTCTTGAGCTTTAATGTAATGCTTAATTACTTTTTCTAATGTGTATTTTCCTTTAGTGTCAGCATTGAGAATAAGGGTGATGTGGAGAGCTGTAGTAACTACAGAGGGATTAAACTGATCAGTCACAGCATGAATTTATGGGAAAGAGTAGTGGAAGCTAGGTTAAGAAGGGAGGTGATGATTAGTGATCAGCAGTATGGTTTCATGCCAGGAAAGAGCACGAGAGATGCGATGTTTGCTCTGAGGTTGTTGATGGAGAAGTACAGAGAAGGTCAGAAGGAGTTGCATTGTGTCTTTGTGGATTTAGAGAAAGCATATGACAGGGTGCCTTAGAGAGGAGTTGTGGTATTGTATGTGGAAGTCAGGAGTGTCAGAGAAGTATGTAAGAGTGGTACAAGATATGTACGAGGGTAGTGTGACAGCGGTGAGGTCTGCGGTGGGAGTGACAGATGCATTTAAGGTGAAGGTGGAATTGCATCAAGGATCAGCTCTGAGCCCTTTCTTATTTGCAGTGGTGATGGACAGGTTGACAGGCAAGCTCAGACAGGAGTCCCCGTGGACAATGATGTTTGCAGATGACATTGTGATCTGTAGTGAGAGTAGGGAACAGGTGGAGGAGACCCTGGAGAGATGGAGATATGCTCTAGAGAGAAGAGGAATGAAGGTCAGCAGGAATAAGACAGAATATATGTGTGTGAAAGAGAGGGAGAATAGAGGAATGGTGAGGATGCAGGGAGTAGAGGTGGTGAAGGTGGATGAGTTTAAATACTTGGGATCAACAGTTCAGAGTAATGGTGAGTGTGGAAGAGAGGTGAAGAACAGAGTACAGGCAGGATGGAGTGGGTGGAGAAGAGTGTCAGGAGTGATTTGTGACAGACGAGTACCAGTAATAGTGAAAGGGAAGGTCTACAAGAGGATAGTGAGACCAGCTATGTTATACGGGTTGGAGACAGTGGCATTGACAAAAAGGCAGGAGTCTGAGCTTGACGTGGCAGAGATGAAGATGTTAAGATTTGCACTGGGTGTGACGAGGATGGACAGGATTAGGAATAATTATATTAGAGGGTCAGCCCAGGTTGAAATGTTTGGAGACAAAGCCAGAGAGGCAAGATTATGTTGGTTTGGACATGTACTGAGGAGGGATGCAGAGTATATTGGGAAAAAGATGCTAAGGTTGAAGCTGTCAGGTAACAGGAAAAGAGGAAGGCCTAAGATAAGTTTTATGGATGTGGTGAGAGAGGACAATGCAGGTGGCTGGTGTGACAGAGCAAGATGCGGAGGACAGGAAGAAATGGAAACAGTTGATCTGCTGTGGTGACCCCTAACGGGAGCAGCCGAAAGAAGAAGATTGTATGCTGCAATAAGGAGCTGTTAAAGCAGATACTCTTATAAATTAGTTTGATGTGAACATGCCAGAAAATAAAACCAGTGGATTATTTTCCCATCAGTGTTCATGTAGTGAAACAGATGCATCTGATTACCCTACAGGTAACTTGTAGAGTGTCCATTCCTAGTGGCTGGATTGATGACTAGCAAACTATGGCTACTCCTTGCAAACACTGGGTACAAGAGATATGCCTGACAGTGTTAAGAAATGTCCACATACCAATATGATACCTCAGGCTATGGAGAGAAATGCTGGTGTATAAAAGAGGCTGAGAGATAAGAAGTAGAAGAGAGGAGTCTGGAGATATTATTAAAGACAGATCCTCCCAAAAGGATGATGAGACCAGAAGGCTGATATGACACACAAAGCTCACCAGAAGGAGAAGCACATGAGGGAACATTTGCACAGCATTAACAGAGAGAAACATAGAATAGAAAGGTCCAGGACTGAAGCCAACAGACTCATTCAGTAAATGGGACCAGAGAGAGCTGCAATGACAAGGGAAATAAGTCAGTATCCTAGTAATTAAAATTGCAAAATAATATGAAAAGAGAGGTTATGAACTGATATGGCACTTTAATTGAACAGATCTTTTTTCTCCTCTTTGTTTACATACAAGTTTTCATAGGACTATTGAATGGTAAGTCCTGAAAGTGCGTGTAAAAAATTTTCCATTGAAGAAGTAGATGGTGGAGAGAGAGCTGTGAAGAGAGTTTACTTCAGATTTAGTAACTATGGCTTAAACTGCAGATAACTGGAAACTGAAGTACACATTCTTATTATTTTTATTTAACAAGTTTATTCAGAAAGTAGGTTCTAATTGTATGATTGCAAGAATGGATACTGTCTCATATTACAATTTATTGACATTTGCTTTCTGGGAACGTCCAGCTAGGCACAGTTGCCCTTTTTCAGTGGAGGCCTAGGGAGAAAAGCTCCAAGGTAACAATTTAATGCAATCAGTTTTTACAATAACTAATTTTATAATGCAGGTTCAGTGAATATGTAGCATAATAGTATAATAAAATGTGTATTGTTGTTCACAGACATTAGCATTCGAGCACCGACTTGAGACTTGACAGAAGAGTGGTGTACAAGACAGGTAGGAGTAATTTAAGCAGTGCATTAGAGTGAGGTGTTAGGATACTCAAGTTTAAGTGTCAACAGAGAAATAGTGGTGGAATAGTAATTTGGTTGTGCAAGTTAGAAGTAGATATAATAATTTAATACTACAATAAAGTGAATTATTAGATGGGGAAAAGCATGTTAAGTGATTTAGTGTGTTAAAGGGATGTATAAGAAGGGGATGAAGGATATAAGGGAAGCTGTGTCCTAGATGCACAGTCGATGCAATGCCAAGAAGCAGAGAAGGAAGTCTTTTAGTACTGGTTTGAAAAAGTTAAAGGTGTGAGATAGACCTGATTAATACAGGAATTTTATTCCAAGTTCTAACTACATTATTGGAACAGAGACGGACCCCCCAGCAGCCCTTTGTGGTTCTAGATGGTAAACAGTTCATTTGACTGAAGGGGACATTTTGGTAGATAGGATTTGAGTATGGGGATAATTGCTGAATATACAGATGTGATATAGATTTTGTTGGTTAAGATAAGTTGGGTATAAGATAGGTACTGAGAAGCCAGTTAAATGTTTTACTGCTCAATAGAGGTGGGTCTGGTAAGATTTTTTTGCAAGCAAATATGTCAGCTTATTTGTAGCATTGTTCAAGTTTAGAACTAAGTGAGGCTTGTAGGTAAGTCATGATAGGAGCACCATAGAGGACAAGAGGTTAAGAAGTGGCAATCAGTTTGTCAGAAATGTCTTTACTCTGTGAAGGGTGCCTAGTTTTTGATAGGCTTATGATGGGTTTTCTTGATTCTGTTGTGGATACGTAAATCAGATTTAAGACTCTCATCGATTGTCATGCCAAGTAGTTTTGTATGTAAGGTAATTTCGATTGCTGTATTATCTTATGAAGAAATTTTAAAGCTTTTTCTTGAAAATGGGATTTTTTTTAAAAAATGCAAGTAATTTAGTTTTTTTTTTGGGGGGGGGGGTTAGTAGCAGGTGATTATCCTGTAGCCAACTTTCAACAGAGTTAAAAGCTTCCTGAATAATTCTCTGAAGATGTAGGAGGTTATCTGAAGTGCATATTATAGGAGGGAAGCTTCCTGAGAGGATATATGTAGATTAAGTAGAGGTCCAAGAATGGGTTATTGTAGCATGCCAATATTTACAAAAAGGGAGAAAAGGTGGAGAGCCAATTAACAGACTGGTACCTTTTGGTTAATAGGGTTGCCACTAGTCCTATCAGTGGGATACTCATGTTTTGGGTGTAATGATCCCATCACCCACTTAAGAAAGCAGAGGTACTCAAAAAGTCTCGCTTTTGCTGAACCTCTGAATTGTTGAGAAAAAGCTGCATGCACATACTGCTTTTTCTTGGTAATTCAGAATTTCATTTGTGATATCACAAACTTGGACCTTCAGGGAGAGCTGTTTCCTGTCAGGTATGGGTGGTGAAAATAGTTTAGCAATTGGCTTGAAATATGTGTAGTGGCTGGAGGCTCACATAGGGAAGAGCTCATACAAATCCCATGGCTGGTAGACCATGTTCTTATCAGCACTTTTGCAGTGGTGATCATACCTCTCAACCTCTTAGCACAATGAACCTGTTTAAGCCTAAAATAATGGGGAGGGGGGGGCAAAGGCCCAAAAATTGGAATAAATTTTAAATATTGCTCTTAAAAACTTAGAAAGTTGTTAGAATAATAGGGTTTGTATTAGCATGCATTTTGTGAAAGATGGGAATTCTGCAACTCAAATGCATGTCATTATTTAGTGACTTTATTCCTTGGTGATTTGTCAGAAAACCACAAATTTTATAAGCAACAAACGAAAAATATGAGAAAAATCTGGAATTTATTAAAAAAATCTGGATAGCTGAGAGGTATGGCCGTAAGTAGTATTTAAAAAAAAAAGAACGAGAGAGAAGGATCTTTTTTTTTTTAAGCCAGCCAGTAAGCAAGCCTGAAAGCCAAAAAGAAAGATAGCCAGAATGCATGTAAGTAAGCCAGCTTGCCCGTCAGGCAGCAAACCAGTTAGGAGGCCAGCTAGCCAGCCAGTGTAGCAGCCATACTCAACCTCTTAGAACTAGAAATCTGGACAAAGCTACAAATAATGCAGGACAAAGGCTCAAAAATAGGGACACTTTTTTAAAATTGCTCTTACAAACTTAGAAAGTTGATGGACTAACAGGTTTTGCATTAGCATGAATTTGCTGAAGGGTATGAAGTCTGAAACTCAAATAGCTACCATTATTTTTTGACTTCAGTCCTTAGTGATTTGCCAAAAAAGCACAAACTTTAGGAGAAAGACTAAAAATAGGCAAAGATCTGGATGTTCTGTGAAAAACCTGTTGACATGAGAGGTATGATAGTGGCCAGTAAGTCAGGAGACCAGCAAGATGGACAGCAAAATGGCAAGCTAAAAAGGCCAGTAGTGCAGCCAGCAAGGAGGCTAGTAGGGTGATCAGCAAGGCAGCCAGTGAGGTGGCTAGTTTGCCAGCCAGGTGGCCAGCCAGCTAGGAGTTCAGCCAGCCTGCCAGGAGGCCAACAAAGTGGTCAGGTGTTCAGCCACTGTGAATGACAACAAGGTGGCTAGACAGCCAGGAGGCTACCACAGAGACCAGCAAGGCAGCCAGGAGTCTAGCAAGGTAGTCAGCAAGCCAGCCCAGAAGGAAGGACACCAACCAGCCCAGAGAGAAGGACATCAGCCATTCCAGAGGTATGGAAGCTAGACAGCTAAGTATTAGAGGTGGTAAGGATAGTGGGAAGCCAGTCATGTAAAGACCATGGTTGTCCTGTTTTGCTCTGTAGTGGTAAGTAGAACTAGCATTTTAGTTTTGGAACATTTAAAGATGGAAATGTATTCTATTTATTTATTTATTTTTCCTTACAGCTGTGTTCAAAGGTAAGCAGGTTGTGTTGTAGATATATATTATATGGTTGTGGGACACATGATCGAACTAGCACATTGCTGACAGCCATATAGACATACATTCATCACAAAATAGTTAACCTGGGGGGAAACAAAGGCAGATTTACTTATTTTTTTATTGTCTGGAGGGTGCACCTCTTTGCCAGTTTCTAGAAAATTCTACTCATTTGACACGCAGTTAGACGAGAGGGTTGGATGAGAACAGGTAGATTTTGTGGAGTTCATTTGGAGAAGCAATGCACTATATTGAAAAATTGGTTCTTTACACAACTTTATTCTACTACAAAGCTGGATATTATACCATTGCATAGCTTCTATTCTCACCTTTCTACATTTGTTGTGCCATTCTGGACTCCAAGACCAGCTCAACCCAACTACCTAAGCCTGATTGAGTGTTTCTGTGACCTGGGTAACCCAGCAGCCCTTGAACTAAAGGCCACAGCTACTTTTATTGTATGTTACAAACAAATTATTTGTTAGCTTAATTATTACTAAATATCTAACCCCAGCACCTCCAAGGTGCACTACTTCTCCTGCCATATCTGCCAGCAGCCATACCCCCCTGGTTTAACTATCTTTTGTTCTACCTTTTGCCCCCTACTACCACAGCTACCCTTCTGCCTTGTTACACCATTCTTTCCACTACCCTACTTTACCTTAATATTGCACTGCTTCCATCTCTTTATAGCAGTTATAGATTTGGCCACTAGATGGCACTCATCATACACCTGTAATCTCATTTCTTTTGCTACCCCACCATCCTCCCTGAGGCTTATAAGCTTGTGGCACTCTTCTCTATCTGATGACAAAGCCCTCTTAACCCTGCTACCCATTCTCCTTCCTAGTTCTTATACAGCTCGCTACCTAACTCGCTCCTCTACTCTCCCAGGTTTTTCCCCTCTCTATGTCCTCCTCTTCTGACTCTCACCTTGGCTACTCTGTTACTGTCTCTAGTGCTTACCTTCCTCCTTACTGATTGTTTCCTCTCACTGCTCCTCTTACTTTGGTCTGCCCCGCTCCGCTCCCCTACCCTACCCCCATATCCCACCCACCCCCACTACTCCTACTTCACTGGCCACACCCCACTAACCTCTCAACCAATTTACAAACCCCTTAACACCAGATACTCCCTTATCCATACCTGCCAGTATTGATTCTATCTCACACCTGAACCACACCCCTATTAGCTTTACTACTCCATCCTCTGCTCTAACTACGTCCCTTTCCAATTCCTTCACTACATCCTTCTCTTATCTAACCTTATACTTTTACCCTCCTTATCCTCTGGTAACATTCTTACCTCGTTTTAACCATACATACACACTATACCTACTTTCTTCCAACAAATACTCTCTACAATGGATATAACACAAAGAACTATTCTCACACAGTTACTTCTCTTAACTTGTATTACAGCCTCTCTAACCATACCCTATTCCCTCACCTTCATGGAAAACCTTACTACTCTTAAACAATACCGCAATATCCAACAAACTCTATCTTATATTTGTATCAACACTCTTACTCACAGTAACATAACCACCTCTATGTCTAACTACATACTCCCAAAATATCATAGAGTAACACCTGTAACATACCTCCCCTCTAAAAAGAGTTTGATTAACCTCAATAAAATCTTGCATATAAAACTACTTCACCATTGTAATCTCCTCTCAGATGGTGATATTCATCCAAACCCAGGCCCCAATGGTCATAATTCCAATATCCTAGATAATATTACTTCACCTGTGCACTCCACATTATCTAAAGCACATAACTCCCTCCTAATAGCTCATCTCAACATTAGAAGTATCAATAATAAAATCTCACACCTTCATGCTCTCCTACACCTACACTCTTTTGACATCTTATGTCTTACAGAAACATGGCTAAAACCATCCACTCTAGACCAAGAAATTACCCCTCCAGGTTACAACATCCTTAGACATGACCGCATTACCAAAAAAGGTGAAGGAATTGCTATTATCTATAAAAACAATCTCCAGATTTCCCTGTCTAACACTATCCCATTACTTGACACCAAAGCCGAAACATTATCTGTCACTCTCCAATTAAACAATTCTAAATCTATCTACTTATTTTGTATATATCTGCCCCCTGGAAACAACACTAGTACTCTTGAACACCTACTTAGTTACCTATCTACTCAACTTCCCCAAGAGACCATTGTACTAGGAGATTTTAACATTGACTGGCTCACCTGTAATTCTCTGACCCCAACTAACCACTTAAATTTTGGCTTCTATCAATTAATAACTACTCCTACTAGAATTCACAAACCTAATAGTAAAGAATCTACCCTTGATTGGATCCTTATCAATAGCCATCCGAACAACTATACTCCAGGAACCCTTCCTGATAATATCAGTGACCATATGCTTACTTACATTATCAGAAAAAAGGTTCACATTCCAAATACTCCTAATCTTATAACCTCACGCTCAAAAAAACACTTCAATCCTGACAGTTTTATAAACTAACTAAAAGCATGTAATTGGTCACCACTAACATATCTGGAACTTAATGAGGCTGTAACCTACTTTAATACTAACTTTATTCAAATACTAAATCACCATTCTCCACTCCGCTCCATTAGAATAAGAACCAAATCTGCCCCTTGGCTAACTAAACAAACTAGGCAGAAAATGCTACTTAGAAACAAAATTTGGGCTAAATGGAGAACTACCAAATGCCCATCTGATCACCTTCTCTTCAAACAATTAAGAAATGCTACCAAGAGAGATACCCTTAGGGATAAAAAGAACTTCTACCTAAACCTCCAACAAACTTCACAACATACACCAAAAAAATTCTGGTCAGGAATTAATAAACTTCTTCAGCCAGGAAACACTACTACTCCCACCCCTGTAGGTTTCAACCAAAATAATTTCAACCTAATCCCTGATGCCTTTAATAAATACTTTACAGAAGCCAATCAATCTCTAGCAAACTCTCTACCACCTTTACCTGCTTCACAATTGAATACCTCTAATACTTCTTCCCCAACCTTTCATTTACACCCTGTTCCAACATCTCTTATTTACAAACTTCTTACCAAACTAAAACCTTGTACCCCATCTGCTGACCATCTCCCATCTGAATACCTACAGATTGCTGCACAAGCCATTGACTACCCCATATCTATCCTGATTAACAGAACCATCACTGAAGGCAAAATCCCTACCTTTTGGAAAATATCACATATTATCCCTCTACACAAAGGTGGAACTTCAATTGACCTCTCTAACTACCGACCTATTGCCTTACTCTCCCCATTAGCCAAAATAATGGAAAAATGTATTCACAAACAAATTCTTAACCACCTTCTACAAAACAACCTACTAGCCAACTGCCAACATGGCTTTAGACCATTTCATAGTACTACTACTGCTCTTCTCTCCTTCACTGACTCTATAAACAAAAACCGCAATAATAACTCCTTTTCCTCTGCACTATTCTTAGACCTGTCAAAAGCCTTTGATATGGTTAATCATACCCTACTTCTTGACAAACTAAAGCACCTTTCTCTCGACCTACAAGCTTTACAATGGTTCAGATGTTATCTTCAAAATAGACAGCAAGCTGTACTCTGGGATAACAATTTGTCTTCCTTACTTCCCGTTAATATTGTAGTCCCTCAAGGCTCAATCTTAGGTCCACTTCTTTTTTCCATATTTATTAATGATCTCCACTTGAACATACCCCACGCCACTTGCATTCAATATGCAGATGACTCTACCTTAATCTGTACTACCAATAATATACCCTCACTCCAATCTCTAACCCAAACTGTATTCCAAGAAGTAGAAAACTGGTTCATGCAACATCGTCTTCTCCTGAATCCAAAGAAAACAAAACTACTACTCTTTACACCAACTCATAAGTCACCCACTCCATTCTTCTCTATAACCTCCAATAATGCTACTAATATAGCACCAGATACTACCACTAAACTTACTAGGTGTCACAATTGACAATCATCTTAACTTTGATGACCATATTAACTCCACCATAAAGACTGTTAACAGAAAACTTGGTACCCTCTACAGAATCAAACCCTTCCTTACACCCTCAGCCAGGCAAACTATCGCACAAACTCACCTCATTTCTACCCTTTTCTATGCCTCTGCTATATATACCAACCTTTCAAAAAACAACATCTCCAAACTATCTACCTGCTATAATAGTATTGCTAGATTCATCACATGCTCTCCCTTTAAAACACATCATTGCCTTAACCTTAAACAACTAGGATGGTTAGAATTACAGAACCATATACTCTGTCAACAGTTACTTATGACACAAAAGATCTTATACCACCCAAACAATACCCCCATCCTCGCTAATCTGATCTCTCCATATAAAAACCTGGCTACACTACGTTCTGCAAATAAACTACTTGTCTCCTTAACTAAATCAAACAACAAGGCTGGTGACTCTCTTTTCTCAAACACTATAGGAAAAAAATGGAATCAGCTCCCTCCTGAACTATCTACACTAGCATCTGCTTCTCTATTCAAAAACCAAACAAAAGAACATCTAAAAACTAAGTGGCTCTGACCTTGTGCTAACCCAGACTGAAACCTGTATTTCACTCCTATTTCAACCCTAGCCCTCCCTCTTGCCCCTAAAACTTATTTCTCTCCTCTTGTTTTATTCTTAGTAATTTGATAGGATTTGGGAACTTTGTTCTTTTTGCAATTGCCCTGGTGCTGTCTAGTGCATGTGCTTGTTTATGTCTGGTCTAGCTTTTGCCTAAATGTTTTTTAGTCACTGTTTGTTAGTCCATGTGCTTTTCTCATTTTACCTATGTTACCATGGTACTGTTGCTTTATTACTCTGTTTTACGTATTTGCTATTGTTATATTGTTATTCTTATGCTTGGAGCTTTTCACCCCGGGCCTCTACTGAAAATGGACATGTATCCAGTTAGACTAGCCCGGTCAACAAATGTAAAATAAATAAATAATAAAATAAATGTAAATGCATTGAATTAACAAATAACTACAAGTTCTGCACATGTTTCAGGGATTACCCTGGAGCATGTGCAGAACATGTCGATATTTATTAATTCAACATTTTTATATTGATGATCTAGCTATCAGCATTGTTTCTATTTGATCAGGTGTCCTACACCAATATTTATATACATACACGAATGTGTGTGTATGTGTGTGTTGCGTATCTCTATCTATAAATATATATATAAATATGTATATATGTGTGTATGTAGATACACACACGCTTATGTATTTGGGGGGGGCTAGGTTCAAAATCTTGCTTCTCTGGAATGTCTAGGCTGTCCACACCCTCTACCCATGACCACACCCCATGATGTCATATAGTAGCCACACTCTGTGTCCCATTTTGGACCACTGAAATAGTGGTAACTCTACTGGTTAAGAAGTTGCTAAACCATAGTACTGTGGATTGTGATAGCCCTTGGGAAGACAGATGACAGATGAGTTTTTGTTGAGAAACTAGAGTGAAAGCTTTAGAGAGATCAAGGAATGCAGAGGAAATTAATTTGCCTTTGTATCTGCCCTTGGCAGCAGTATTTTTGAAGGTTAAGATGATGAGAGTGCCATGAGGGAGTCTAAATGCTGTGCTCAAGTAGCTGTTTGTGAATGCACCTCTCTGTACGTTTTCACAGAGTGGATAACATAGCAATATTTCTGGCACTGGTTAAATCAAACCAGGATCCCCCTTTACAAAGCAGTGTGAAGAAGAATTTTTTTTGATAAGAGTAAGAAAGTATGATTCCTTTATAGATGAATTAATTAAGACAGACACAGGATAGGCTATGGAACTGGCAGCCATTTTCAGGTATTCTCTTTGGAGAATATCTCCTGAAGGAGAACAGGTTTTCAGTTTGAGTAATGATGGGTCCGGATGGGTTTTAGGGTGAAGCAGGAGGTGTATTTGCTGTTTCAGGAGAAGGCACATCAGAATTGTTAGATGGAAAATATCTAGTAAGAGCTTTGTTATTTGGGGTAGAATTAGAAAACGGTGATTGTTCCTGGATGGAGTATATTACTAATACAAGATCAGAATTTTTAGGGTTGGAACACTGATTTAGTAAGGGGTTACTGTAGTAGATTTTCTTGTCTCTGCTAATCTGTTTTTTAGTCCAGTTATGTAATTCTTCAAAGTGTTGTAGGTTTTGGACAGATCTTTGTTTCAACCATTCCTTCCAAGCCTTATCTATTTCATGCAGTAGTTGCCTGCTATGAGTGAATAACCAAGAAGTATGTTTATTCTTTACTCATTTTGTTCTAGTTGGAGCCAGACTATTGAGCATTTTTGTGAAAAGAGCTTCAATGAGTGGATTATTTTTCAGGATAGACCAGTTAAAGGAGCTTAGGCTTCTATTAAATGTATGAGGGTTACAATTAGTGAGGTTATGTAAGGTCTAGGTAACTATTGTTTGACCCGATGGATACAGTGTCTGTCTGCATATACATGGAGGGGATCACTGAGGGAATCAGAGAGGGGGCCACTGGAGACACAAGTAGTAGAATTAGACACTAATATTCAGTGAAGAATTGCGTCACAGTTTTTGGGATAATTATAATGTGTAGGGGAGGAAATGAGTTGAGTCGAGCCAGATAGACTGAGGATAGTGATGGGTATTTTGTGGAGATAATTTGTTAGTTGAAGTTGATATTGTCACCCTTGTGTGCATTAACAAGATGTTGCGGCTTGGATGTTCATTTAAGTAGTTTATTGTATACGTACACATCAGAATGAATGGCAGGGACATTAAACTTAAACTGTCTGACTGACTACATACTTGCATGTTCACATTCTGGCTGCTCACTCAAAACAACACGTGCTTGTACATGCTTAGTACTTGTACATGTGCTGACTCGCTGGAAAGGTTCTTAAAGATACATCTCACACACACACACACACACACACACATATATATATACACACACACACACACACACACACACACACACACACACACACACACACACACACACACACACACACACACACACACACACACACACACACACACATACACATCTACATCCTCCTCCTTTACTGAGCTGTTTTATATAAACAGTAACATTTTAATAGACATGCAGTTATAGTCACTAATAAAGAAGAACAACAGTCATGTCCAGGTTGACGTGTATCTGGAGCTAGGTTTTGAGATGCAACCTGATTGTGTGACATAATAGTTACCACTGGGTTTAGCAACAAGGACAGTCACTGGGGAATCTTCTGCTTGTGGATTTCCAGGGATTTTCTCAGGAACGGGGATTACTGATGGAATGTCCTGTTGAACAGGAACATCATTCTGAGAACTAGAGTCTTTGTCACTGGCAAGATGCTGTAACACTTGTTTGGGCACTGATAACAAATGCTTCCAATTTCATCTGATTTCACAGGGTACAGTCTTGGCTCTTGACACACTTTTCACAAATCCAATGCGATCAAAACTTTTTGATGTCTGCATCCTCACTATCTCCCATTTTTGTAAAGAACTGAGTAGTTTGCTGGTTTTATCACAGTAAGACTTTTGGGACAAACACTTTAATAGTTGGGCTTTTACTGCTTTGTTCTTAGCACTTGGAACCAATAAATTACTGCTGATTGGTAATATGGTTCTGGTTTGTCTCTACATAAGTCTCTGGCCAGGTGAACCAAGATGTTTGTCACAAAGAATGTTTCTGAGGTTTAACAAGTTGAGAAAAACATCAGTACTGTCACGTCTGAATTTCCCCAACAGCTGTTTTGCACTTTGAACTGCATATTAAGCCAAGTCATTTGACAGACTATTCAGGACTACTCGTATGTCCCACTCTTCTATAAATCTCTTGAACTGCTGACGAGTAAGCTGTGCACCATTGTCAGAAATAACTCTGTGCAGACTACCATAGACAGAAAAATGTCACTTCCAGTGCTGTCATTCCTAAGCTGCAGTTTGGAAATGGGTCACTCTCGAACCAGTTTGAATAAGAGTCTGCTAACACCATATCATTTTGACTATTCCACTCAAAGATATCTGTGGCTACTGTTGACCATGGTAGTTCAGGAATCTGGCGTAACTGAAGTGGTAGTTTTTGTTGATGCAGCTTTGTACTGTTACATACTGAACAATATGAAAGTACTTTCTCAATATCTCTTGACATAGAAGGTCGAAATGCTAGACCTTTCACCCTTCTTGTGGTAGAATCAGTTCCTGGATGGCCACAATACAAAATGTTAATATACTCTTGTTGCAAAGACTTTGGAACGATCACTTTAGGACCTTTCATGAGGATGCAATTGCCTGACAAGATCTCACCTCTGTATGGAAAATAAGGTGCACTTCTAGTGGTAAACAAGATTGCTTTGAAGGTCATCCTCGACTGATGAAGTGGATGTGCTTCTGGAGAACTAGATCTGAAGCTGTGCGAGTTCTGAGCTCATCAAGATGTGTGGAAATAAAATATCTCACTTCCATGACCTCAAAATTAAGTTGCTCATTGTTATGCAGTTCTGTGGTTTTTCTGGGTGATTTGGATAAAGTATCAGCAGATAAAGAAGTTTACCCTTTGTGTAAACAAGAGTGAAATTGTAGATTTGCAATTTGAGCATCATACATTGCAATCTGGATGGAGCTGCATGCATAGGCTTTCTCAAAATAGTGACTAGAGGTTGGTGGTCAGTTTCAATCTGGATAGGCCGACCATAAATATAATCATGAAACTTCAAACATGCAAACACAATTGCTAAAAGCTCTTTCTCAGTCTGGATGTACTGCATCTTGATCTGGGTAAGAGTTCTCGATGCATAGGCTACTGGTGCAACCTGTTGAAGAATGACTGCACCTAGACCAAATTTAGAAGCATCACAGGAAAGAGTAACTGGTTTGTGAACATCATAGCAGCTGAGAGTTGGTGGATTGGCAATTTTCTGTTTCAGGGCATCAAATACTCTTTGGTGCCATTCTGACCACGACCAAGTTACATCTTTGTGTGTCGGCCCTCCTAGCAGTGCTGAAAGTTGGCTTAAATCTGGATGAACTTGCCTAGATAGTTGACCATGCCAAGAAAACTTTGTAGGACTTGAACATTGTCTGGAGCTGACATTTTGAGAACTGCTGTTTGCTTGGAAGGATCTGGTTGTATGTCTGAACTGCTAAACAAGTGAGCAACATATGTCATTTCTTGTAGCCTGAATTTACACTTCTGATGATGCAGCTTAAGATTCACTTCACATGCTCTTTCCATAACTTTCTTGAGGTTTCTGTTATGTTCGGCTTCACCATTGTCTCCTCCTAGAATATCATCTACTATATTAGCACATAGCCAGAAAAACTTTTCTCTATCGCAGACAGACTTCACTGGCAGAATTTATTCCAAATGGCATTTGCAGAAATCTGTATCTTCCAAATGGTGTACCAAATGTGGTTAACAACGAAGATTTGTGGTCAAGCAAAATTTGACAAAAAGAACTCTCTGTATCTGAGACAGAAAAAAGTGGCATTTGACATGAGGGTAGCATCCTCTTTGTGCGCATTGGATGATGAGGCCTTTTTAATGCTCTGTTCAAGTCTCTTGGATCAGTATCATCAAAGCTTTTCTTATGGGCTACTACCATGGAGGATGCCCATTCAGTAGGTTCTTCTACTGGGCAAATTATTCCAAGCTGCACTATTTTGTCTAGCTCAGCTTTGACTCAATTCTACATAGCTACTGGAACTGTGCTAGTCTGACAACTGGGCTGACCTCTGGGTCTAACTTCATGGCGGGTACACAACTGGTAGTTTGCCTAATTTGTCTGCAAAAATATCCGCATACTCAGAAAAAATAGCTTGGGTGAAATTTGAGCTGTTGTCATTCAGAATTACATAGTGAACTTCTTTATTAAGTGAAAGCAATCCCATTTTCAAACTCTCTCTGAGGTCTAATAATGACTGCACATGTCTCTCTACTATGAAAAATTACTTTTTGTAGCTATTCCCAGTAGAGTAACATGAAAACTCTACTGAGCATCCTGTTCGAATCTCTTCACCTCCATAAGCGACAAGCTTCACGCAATTTGTCAAATCAAGTTGTTCTGCAGCTTTTGCTCTAGCAAACATTTCTGCTGACATAACATTGCACTTTGAGCCAGTATCTGCTTTGAGCTCTGTGGGACTCCCATTAATCCAAACAGTACAAAAGGTCTCATTCTTTGCCCACAAATCTACTGCATTGATTGTTTCACCAATTACAGGCACACCATCGACATAAAAAGTAGGGTCACAGCTTTTAATTGATCAACTTGTCTCTTGAAATGCCCACTTTTAATAAAAGAATGTTCTGTACTTGATTTACAAAATCTTTTTAAATTATTCCACTTATTGCAAGAATGACACTGCTGACCAAAACCTAAGCACTTTTCTCTTTTGGGTTTGTTATTTCCAGCACAATTATGACAGTTGACTATGAAGCTGAGAGGGGGCACATGTTTTGACTTTGCTGACTCACCCTTATACTTTACTAAGCATGCACTGGAATTTGCTGGAAAGACACTGGGTTTCCCAGGGACTGTTACAGGACCTGCAGTAGCTACCATATGCTTGGGCCTGTTTCTTGTAACCACAATCTGCATACTGTGTCTACATGAGCTTTGTCACTGTGCCTTCCACAGCTGTTCTCCTGTGTAAGCATATTAGTGTGTTTTTCTGTAAGCTCGTATATCTGACAGATCTCCATGGCCTTATTCAAAGTTAAATCACTGTCTCAAAGCAAAATCTTCCTCACTGTATCATTATTAATGCCACAAACAAGCCTGTCCTTTATCAACTCATCTCTCAAATCACCAAATCTGCACATTTTAGCCTTGAGAAATAAGGGTGCTATATATGCTGCAAAACTTTCACCAGGCTTTGGATCTCTTGGGTAAAATATGTGCCTTTCTATTGTAATATTTATTTGGGGGTTACACATTTCTATAAATTTACATTTTAAGCACTCAGGGTCTTCCCTCATCTCAGCCAGTACCACAATATGGTGATCATCCCCCTCCCCTGCAAACGCAGCAACTGCATACACAAATGAATGTTCTCTTTCATTGGCCTCTGAACTAGCTAAATTAAGTGTAACAAATGTTTTTGTATGTGCATCTTTGTCAGAAAAAGCAGCCTGTGTGAAAATATTGTATTCCTGCTCAAACACACTGCAGTTTTTTGCAATATTGTTATTAAACACAAGTAGTGTGGGTCTGCAAAATCCTTCTGCAATGCCCACAGATTATAGCAAAACACGATGACATATTGGCCTTTGTAAATATGTATGACCATTCACACACCCAGGTACTTGTAATAATATTCAAATGCACAATAAACTCTTCAAAAGACTGTACTCTGTGAAACATTCCTTGAAATAACTGTACTTTGTGAAATATTTTTTGAAATGACTATTTTGTGCAATAATTGCCTATAATAAGGCACACACTTGCAAACACTTTGCACATTTCAGATATTTTGAATAGCTTTAGTTAATACAAAAAAACAGAACACAGTGAAAAAATGCAGTCTTCCCATTTTTTGTACATTTTATGCAATTTGAATATTGTTTCATACGGGTCTATATTACTTTATCGAACATGAATGTGTTCAAAAACATAAATATCAACCCAAAAATGTTGAACTCCCACAATAGCAAAGTTTGAAAACATAAAATCAGCATTTTCGAAAAGTTATAGTTGGCCCACTGCAATTTACTGATGTATCACATCTGTACGGCATTGAGTCAGAGTTAGTTCATGAGAAAGTAATTAGCTACTAAATAAGTCTACTGACTTGTATGTTCACTGTGCGGGAAAACTATATTTTTTATAGCATGTATCTATATGTCACATTTATAATAGAATAGTACAAGTTTATGATGTTATCGTCTGACACTTCACATTCCACTTTCCCCACTGTAGTGCTATCTCGTAGTTGGTATATATAATTAGCAGGGGTGGGGGGTCACAGCCCCACACAACAGCAGAAATTGGTAAATGGTGTTTGTTTTTATGTTATAGTTATGCTGGTTAGGGATATTAGTCAATTTTGCTAAGTAGTTTTATTGACTGTGAATTCCATTTAGTGATATGTTTTAGTTAGGTTGCTTGAAAATATTTATGGGGGTGTGTTATAGTAGCTATTTAGGTTTGTTTTGACTAGCAGTTAAGGGGTTAGCTTAAAACAGGCACGGGATGTGAAGTGGGCCAACTATGGCAATTCGATCTTGTGAGTTTCGATATTTTGGGATTTCACTATTATGCTACTTCAGCATTTATGGGTCGATAATTACATTTTCAAACAAATTAATGTTTGATAATGTAATATAGACCCGTTTCAAAACATTTTTAGAACTGTCTTGAATATTTGTATCAATACGTTGTAGATTCGGACAGTTCATTTAATAAGACATTTGTTTTGAGCATTCTGAGTGCTTTGTTTTTATTTATAGCAAAAGAAATCATTTAAGCAAATTCTAGTACTTGGGATTTGTTTCTGACTGTTATGTGAGTTGTTTGAGCAGTAAAGATGATCCATTCCTGTATAAACCTCCAACTTTAACCGGTTGTCTCATGGCTGTAACTCTGGATCCCATTCTGACACCATGTTGTTGTTCTTATGTGCATTAAGAAGACGTTGAGGCTTGGGTGTTCATTTAAGTAGTTGATTGTATACAAATACATCAGGATGAATGGCAGTAACATTAAACTTGAACTTAACTGTCTGACTACATACTTGCATGCTCACACTGGGGCTGCTCGGGTTACTTGTCTAATCTTCGAACGCTCAAAATTTTGAATGTTACATGTTTGAGACCAAACATTCAAAATGTTGAGTGCTTAAAGATAGACTTTCAACAGCACCGTACGGTGTAGATAGGGAGAATTTCCATTTTCTGCACTGAAGTGCGGTCTTGGAGTTGGTATATTTAAGTAGGAGGGGTGGGCGCAGCCCTCCATGTGGGGAGTGCAGGGGGGGTTTGTCCCCCTGCCTACAATTAGTGTTTTTATCTGTTTTCGTTTTTTTTTTACGCTCGAACATTTGTCTCGACCATGTAATGTTCGACATTTTGGATGTTCGAACATTTAACATGGACCTGGTCACTCAAAATGGCACTCTTGCTTGCACATACTCTGTACTTATATACATGTGCCTGGCTCACTGGAAAGCTTCTTAAAGATATATCACACACACTAATCTACAGATATCACCTTGGATGATCTTTTCATTAAAAATGTATGAGAGATCCAGTTTAGGATGTTTTCCAGAGTTGTAACATTATTGCCTGCCAGAATATAGATGAGTATAATATATAGTTTGTTTATTTAGTTTTTTAAATGAGAGATGAGGACTTCACTGTAATAGAATTTGGGAATAGGTTGATTGTAGGGTAGTATTTCAAGATAATCAGGGTATACTAAAGCTACTGCACCACTTTTTCTGAGTTCCATTAGCCCTGATGATGATATAACCAGGGAGTGAAATTTCAGAGTCAGAAATATGGGGTTTTAGCCATGTTTCAGTTATGGCAAATATATATATATATGTTTTTTGGAAGATCCAGGCATGAAGTTCTGAAAGTTTATTATATATGCTAAGAGTAGTTAAGGAATTAAATGTAAACTATTTGAGTGAGTCTGAGGT
This sequence comes from Protopterus annectens, assembly GCF_019279795.1. Classification (NCBI taxonomy): domain Eukaryota; kingdom Metazoa; phylum Chordata; order Ceratodontiformes; family Protopteridae; genus Protopterus; species Protopterus annectens. Next base: position 1,078,377,070 of record NC_056748.1, read on the forward strand.
CGGAGAGTTGGGGTTTTGGTGGTGGTGTAGTCCATGTTTTGACAGGAGATGGGTGGGGTAAGTAGGAAGGGGTGTTTGGCTTGGGAAGAGTTATGAAGGGGGGGAGTCAGGGAGGAAGGGCCAGGGGATGAGAATTATGGGTGATCAAAGGGGGCACTTTTTTGTTTGCTGTTTCATGCCTTTTGTTTTGTAACCTGTGTAAATCACTTTATGCATGTATGTTGTGTAGGGCAGTAAGAAATTAGATATCCATGAAAGATGATAAGAGTAGCGATGACTTTATGGGGGGAAAGGGCAATTTCAACTGATGTCCAGTAGCCATGGTGAGAATCAGCTTCTTAGGGTATTGACTACCATAATCCACATAAGTATGAGCTGATGTTCAACCAAACATAGATATCCTTGAACATTTTCAGACTGAAATGATTGGTTACTGCTTTATTGTAAGGTCTAGTAGTTTAGATCTTTGACCAAAGAGAGATCTTATTGTTTTCAGGCTCCTTGCATTGCATAAAAATATTTTTCATCTACTAATTTGGTATGTTGTTAAGACCTTTCAACAAGTACTGTTTTCATTGGATGGTGGATAAGGATTTTTATCATCTTGTTGTATTATATTTCAGTTTGATTATTTATGGACTTGAGTGTGTGGGAGAGAATGTTTCACATTTCTGATAGAACAGAATCATGTGTTGGTGTGTTTATTTTCAAAAAGGGTTTTACATTTCTTGTTAATTGCGGATGTGCTTGTGTTAGTAATAGTGAAGTGGTCAAACAGTGGGGAGGAAGAAGGGTGGTCTTTAGCCCACCATAGTGCAGCTACACAGCAGTAATGTTTTGAGATGTGGTGTACAACTGTCCAGGTATGGGAACTTACCCTAGTTAAAAACTTCCTTTTGTATATCTTTATTGTATTTAATGGATCGAGCAGGTAGTGTAATTTTTTGTTATCGAACATATGCTACTAAATGTATTTTGGACTGATATATATTTTTAAATTTATCATATAGCACTAAGCATAGTATCTCCAGCTGAAGACACCCGCAGAGGGCCTAACCAAAGTCATTATTCCCAGCACAGTGGTTCTCCAGACAGACCATCCTGAACAGCAAAAATCCACAATTTAGGAAATAAATGCGTCGGATTGGGCACGTATCAGGTCTGCTACAAGTACTTGTATGCTGTTAGCTCTAGTGGATTTGCTAATAGTCACTTGTGCAAAATGACAGGTGCCATACCTCCCACTTACTTGAATTCAGGAAATTACCTACTGCCTCACAACTCAAGCATGATAAACTACACAGTCCACACAGAACCCCAACTCAAACCTAAAACTTCCACACAGTCCATAACTCTAATCTAAATGCCTGCTTCATAAAAAAAATACCTATTGTTCCATAAAGCTAAATATTCCAATCACTTTCTAACCCAAATATCACCACAAACTCCATAAACCTGCATTACTCGATTGCTCCCTAACCTTAAACTCCTCTTCAGATTCCTAAATCTAAATTCCCTGACTTCTTCCTTAACTTAAATTCACCACTTGATCCCTAAGCCTGAATTCCGTGCTCACTTCCCACTCCCTAAATCTAAATTCCCCTCTCAATCACTGGCTAAACCTAATGTAAATTACCACTCCTCTCCCACGACCCCTCTCAATCACTGGCTAAACCTAATGTAAATTACCACTCCTCTCCCACGTGGCTGTTGCACTTACCTTACTCCAATGTTATTAGCAGGTTCACAGTCTCTGCACATCTGCGACACCTTGAATGAACACATATTTGAGTTCAAGTATGAGTGCCAGCCTGTGCGTGCTGCAGGACACGATGCAGGACACGCTGGAGGGCAGTCAAGTTCTAGCCTGAAGGAATGTAGCCTATGAGCAGTTGGGACATGACTAGTTGTAATAGATCTGAATTCATCTGTTCCACTAGCTGGAAAAGTACAAATTTCATTGAAAGGAATTTCAAAAGACATTTAATATCAGTATAAAAGTAGTTCAATTATGATGCAAAATCAACCTCATTTAATCGGACTACATGTTTAGAATTATTCATGTGCAAAATATGCAGTACTGAATTTGGGGTAATACCTTTAGCTAATATGTGTGTGTATGTGTATATATATATATATATATATGTATATATATGTATGTGTGTGTTTGTGTGTGCATATAAATATATATATATATATATATATATATATATATATATATATATATATATATATATAAATCGATAGATATACTATCCTGGCAAACAAATGTTAAATAAATCAGTCTGTGACTGAAACCAAATATCTGAATAATGCAAAAACCTGTTCTGTATGCTTGCTACTAATGTTGGAACTGGGTCACAGTCACTCGGTTCAGTGGAAAAACAGCAGAAGGAATGTGGCAAGGTTTGAAAGAGAAATTGCAAATAAAATGAAATGTTTAACATCAGGATCTAGGCTAACAAGATTAGAAGGATATAATTACATAAAAACATATTTGATTAAGGTGAGAGACAAAAATATTAGCAATGGAAAAGATGTTGCAGTACAACTTTGAAAATTGAAACAAACCAGCTGGACAGACAAATTAAACATGGTGTCAAACAAAATCAAGAAAAAATTGAAGAAAATGTATATAAAGATATTGATCATAATAGGAAACTATAGATACATAACATGATAGGAGGAAAGGCATACAAATTGATAAACTGTGTGTAGACTCCAACATTTATTCTTTAACACAGCAGATTACAGCTATAGTTACACATCCTTATACAAAGCGATTTCATTTCACAAATGGGGTGATATATTTTCCAAGTAACAGTCATGTAACTTCAGTTACTGAAATTAAATTAGATAATATTGAAAAATAACTATGCAAACTAGACCCAAAGAGTGGACAGGGAGGTGACAGAATTAGTATTATACCATGACCCCCCCAAAACGTGCACGCTGATTGGCCAGCGTGCCCGTTGTAAATCAAGTTATACTAATGGAAAAAGGTCCAGTCGCCCGGACTTTTTTCCATTAGTATAACTCGTTTTTTTAAAGCACTGTCTCGCTATGTTAAATGGTTTTAACATAGCGAGACAGCTTTAAAATAAGCAACGGAGATGTCCGTTGCTTATTTTAAAGCTGTCTCGCTATGTTAAACCCATTTAACATAGCGAGACAGTGTTTTAAAAAAAAAAAGCAACGGAGATCGCAAGATCTCCGTTGCTTTTTTTAGTGTCTCGCTATGTTAAATGAGTTTAACATAGCGAGACAGTTTTAAAATAAGCAACGGAGATGTCCGTTGCTTATTTTAAAACTGTCTCGCTATGTTAAACTCATTTAACATAGCTAAAAACAGCAACGGAGATCTTTCTTTCTCCGTTGCTTTTGCCCACAGCTCTGATGTACTGCGCAGGCACGCAGTACATCAGAACTGCCGCGGATGCCAGACATCTGTGGAAGGGCAGTAAACGGGCATTATACTATGCCATTATTTAAGAAAAGTAATAGTTTCTTTTCTTAAATAATGTCATGGTATAATAGCAATAACCCACTTCTGGGTGTGGGTAATGCTAAATTTACCCACGGTTGGCTTTGTTTGGTCCCTCGGCCGCCTCTGGACCAAACCACGCCAACCGTGGGTAAATTTAGCATTACCCACACCCAGGCGTGGGTTATTGCTATAATAATGTCCTAAGAGCACTTCAGCATTAACTTTCACAGCACCATTGAAAAAAAAGTTTAATTTCATGAACTTTAATTATACTTTGACTTAGGAATGGGATCCATTCGCGTCATGGTATTAGAAACCCAAAAGACTTGGAGAAATTAAAAGGGAGCACCATTATATCTGTTACTCATTTGGCTTTTTAAGTGTGGGGAGATTCCTCAAGATTGGAGACATGCACTTGCTAAACCTATCTTTAAGGGAAGTGGGAATAGGACAATGCCAAAGTTATACAGACCTTATTTTACTTTCTTATTGTGGAAAAAATGATAGAGAAGGTTATTTTGGATAAATAATTGTCAGAACTGGAAAGGTTGGGACTTGAAAGCATATACCAGCATGCATATGTTGAAAATGGATCTATAAGCACCTGTACCATGATATTCTATAACAATATAATAACCATAAATTCAAAAAAAGTCTTGTGATATAATTTATATAAACTTAACATCAGCGTTTCATTCACAAAACACTGGTCAATAAAATAGAACTAGGTGTTGATGTAATCTTCATACAGCAATTAGGCAGGTGAAATTCTAGGTTACAGTCAGGGTGTCCCACTGGGCTCTGTCCGAGGCCCTTACTTGTTTAGGTTCTGTCTTTCAGAGCTATCATTTCCATCTGAGGTGTTCAGCAGTCTGTATGCAGATGACTTGAAAATGGGTAAACTGATTGCATGTGTTACAGATGAGGCCGGTCTGCAAAAGAACTTGACTTAAGTTGAATATTTGGTCACAGGAAAATTATATGCTGATAGATATACCGAACACTAAGCATATGAGATTTGGGAGACTTGGTTCAAAGGGTGATTATTTAATACAGTACACAGTGATTGAAACATTAGATTCATGTAAGGACTCGGGTTTATCAGCTGATCCAGCTTTGAGTTTTTCTGATCAGATCAGCCAGTTGGTTAATGATAGTTATAGAATTATAGGATGTGTAAAAAGATTTAGAAAGTTTAGGAAATCAGAAATGAAAAAAAATTGTAAGTTACATTATACCCAAACTGGAATAATGAGTAATAATATATAACCTTATAAGAAAACCAGCATAGGCAAATTTAAGAGTACAATAAAAATATATCAGGGACATCCATTGATGTGAAAATTTAAGTTATTATGAAAGACTAAAATATACGAACTTCAGCGTCTCGCATATTCAGTTTCAGTTCAGGTATATAGGGCATTTAGAGACAGTTAACTCTGGGAATGTTTGGGGTTATCAAAAAGTAGCAGGGAATCCTCAGACAACCTATCTAGAAGTTTCTATAGGAATGAGAAGTGTACTAATTTGTTCTCAGAGAGCAGCTGATGCGTGGAATAGACTAACAAACTACATTAAAGAAAGCACTAGTTTAAATATTTTAAGAACACCCAGGACACTTGGGGAATAACTGTCCTGGTATATTGGCAGGCTGGAAGGGCATTATTGCCTATATCTGAAATGTTTGTATTTGTATGCCAGTTCAAAAACTAAAAGAGGAGGAGGAATGGGGCATATGCACTCTGATTCTTATGAGTGCATGCATGTCTGCATACGTTTCTTGTCAAAAGCGATTTTTCTTGACCATATATGGCTGAAGATGTGTTTGTAGCAGCTTTGTTAGTTCTGTCTCTAGATATTATATAAATATCTACAGTGTAATGCTTTGTGGTGCAAATACAAAACACTGACTGATTATGGAGTCTTTTACCAGCATTTATATTTTGCTTAACAACCAAAGATACATTAATTCGTGTTTATTGTTTTAATGATTATATTTATTCTTAATTTAAAGGGGTTAATGCTAAAGCAATGCTTAGCAAATTGAAAGGCGAACTGGAAGAGATGAAAATTAAGGTGCAGTTTCTTGAGACTGTGAAGACGTATTTGGAGGTACGCTTAATGTGTAATTTATTCTTATTCAGTAGTAATCTAAAGCACTGTAATCAACACGCTGTTTATTATTTAATGCTATGGTCTTTGCAGTCAGTAGAAAAGACTTGTCGAACCCCAAGAGATAAAAATGTTCTACTTTACAAATGTGGGTAATCTGTAAACTGCATTTTGAAATATCTAAGTACACCTTGTAAGCACAATTATATGGCCCGGGAAGTAGACTGCAGTATTTTTGTAAGAATATTTGCCAGTAAATAGTGATTGTATTAATTTATTCTAATGGAATGTTACTGAAAACTCAGTTGAGACTCAAAGTGGGGAATTCTACATACAGATGTATGCATATGTACATGTATACGAGTGTCTCATCAGTCCTGGAATGCTTGTAACAGTGAGCACAGAAAGAACAAGCATTTTAGATTAAATCTAAAAGGGTCAAAAGCAAAAAAAAAAAAGACTATAATAGCAATAACCCCTGCCTGGGTGTGTGTAATGCTGGATTTACCCACGGTTGGTGTGGTTTGGTCACGAGGGCGAAGCACGAGTGGCCAAACAACGCAAACTGTGGGTAAATCCAGCATTACCCACACCCAGAGGTGGGTTATTGCTATTATACAATGACAATATTTAAGAAAAAAAAAAATTACTTTTCTTAAATAATGGCATTGTATAATGCCTCCTTGCTGCCCTTCCGCAGCTGTCTGGTATTCTGCGGCAGTTCTGATGTACTGCGCATGCGCATGCCTACACAGTACATCAGAGCTGTGGGCAAAAGTAACGGAGAAAGCAAGATTTCCGTTGCTTTATACAAACTGTTTTGCTATATTAAATGGGTTTAATGTAGCGAGACAGCTTTAAAAAAGAATCTCTGTTGCTTTTTTTAAAGCTGTCTCACTATGTTAAACCCATTTAACATAGCGAGACAGTTTTGAAAAAAGCAATGGAGAAAGCAAGATCTCCGTTGCTTTTTACAAACTGTCTAGCTATGTTAGAGTTTAATATAGCGAGACAACTTTAAAAAAAAAGCAATGGAGAATCTCCGTTGCTTTTTTTAAAGCTGTCGTTTAACATAGCGAGACAGTGTGAAGCAATGGAGATCTTGCGTTCTCTGTTGCTGTAAAAAAATAGTTATAGTAATAGAAAAAGTCCGGGCAACCGGACCTTTTTCCATTACTATAACTCTGATTTACAATGTGCACGCTGACCAATCAGCGTGCACGTTTTTGAATATTAAAGGGGGTCGTTGTATAATATTTTTTTGTTGGTGAACAAGTGTCTCTGCACCCCCACACCAAAAAGAAATTAAGTATATTATGAAAAATGAGTTATAGCAAGAAACAGGAAAATTCCCTGCCATTTTTCAAACTCCAGAATGCAAATAAAAGCCATAAAAAGCAATGAACTTTTCATATTATAAACAAACATAGATAAAAATACATATCTATCTCTTCCTCTATTAAAGACAGCCTATGACAAGCCAAACTTATTTCATTAAAAGACTATTTAAGATTAATGATTAAAAAGATCTTTATTACAGACCTGGAAAAATGAAGACTTTGGTTTAAGAACACATCTCAGGAAGCTCTCCAACTCCCAAAATTTTGAGTAACGACATCTAGCCTTTTGACCAGTCCTTCCTGAAGCACCTACCTAGTCCTGCAAGCTCTGAAGCCTTGCTATGAATTCTAACACATCCTGTTCCATGCCCAAAATGGTAAATGACACTAATTAACTACCTATGGAAACTGGTTTCTGAGCCCATTAAATCCCAAAGCAAATTTTACAAAATGACTAGGTCTACGCCTAAATAATAGAAATCTAATTAAAAATAAATTTCTTGTGATTATTCCAAAGTTAACTAAAAAAAAAATGGAAAAACTCTACCCCAGCCAATGATATAGAAAGCAGAAAATATGCAACCATCAAAACAATCTACCCACAAAATACACACAAAAGATCTTCTCAGGTAATCTCCCCTAGAGTAAATCTCATGCCCTAGCCAAAGAAAACTTCAAGCCTTACTAATTTGTAAAATATGCCTAGTACTATGGGTACTGTTATTCCATAAAGGAAATAGTACATAACCTTAATACATTGAAATGATTTTGAAAACTACCTAAAAATGATGGAAACCATGGCATATAGAAATACATACAGCATGCTTTTAGATGCATGAAATATCTTGATCTCAGGGTTAAGGAATGCATATCACTTTACTCATCTAGAAACGCATTCCTTAATCCTAGATTGCATGATACTTTATCCATCAAACAGAAGCAGCCCCCCCCCCCCTTTACACACAGACATATAGCATAACATTGACGTTTAGAATACTGACACACTAATGTTGAAACACTGAATGTTGGTACATCTTGAGCATGCTCCAAGGATTACGCCTGAGTGAGATAAAACAACCAAATGGTTCTCCAAGGGGGCAAGCCACCCTACACTCCCAGTAGGAGGGCTGTCCCCCCACACCCTGTTATAATTATATGTACTAACCCTAAGGTTGCTCAATCCCTGCGGAAAGGGAATGTTCCTCTACCTAGGAATTGTTGATCTGATCCAAATGCTGATCATCCATTTCTGTCAACTAAATGATGTGCCCATTCATTGGGAAATTATACTCCCAAAAAATATATTTAGTGGAAAATTGCTTGTTCAAAAGCCAGCAATCTGAGTTTCTGGATAAGAGAAAATGCAATCTTATCTCCACTTAAAATTAAATGTGAAGTGTGATGCACCACACTCACGATGTGCTAGTTTTACTGACTGTTGTGAACTTCTCAATCAGTCTGCGATTTCTTAATCTTGAAAACATTTCCACATATTTTCATTTGACTTTTAATAAAAGAGTCTGAGAACCTCTTCTGCAACATCAACAGAATGGTTTGGTGGGACAGGTATATTTTGCAGAGGATACTGCTGCTGTGGAATAGACTCCCCTTTCCAAATAAAATAAAGTTCATCCCTGTCCATTTTCAAGCGCAACTTAGATTTCTGAATGGGAAACTGAACACTTGGCTACTAATGAACAGAGGCAGCCCTTAAATGTTTTCTCATGCATGGGCCCCCTCAAATTATCTATGGTAATATTCCACTTATTCTCACTAGGGGTAATATATAATTATCGACCATGGGATGGGTAAGGCCAGTCTATAACCAAATGAAATAAGTAATTTCTAACACAAAAAAGGGAAATTGGCTAGACTTAAAATGGCCAACAAGGGCAGGTAACCTAGTGCTTACCTATGAGAAAAATGCTGATATTTTTCTGTTTACATTTGTTTTAGAATGCTTGTTCATTTGTTGTAACTTTATATTACTTATAAACAGCATAACACCAGCAAAATGTTGTTCGCTTTTCCTAAAACTTGTTAATTTGTTTCAAAATAATAATGAATACAGCCAATAAAATGTACACTAGAATTTTTAAATGTGTTTATATGGTACAGTTCTAAAATGTTGCTTAACAGAAAGCAAACATGCCAACTCTAAGACCTTGTTAAGCGTTTCCAAAGTATTCATAACCATAGCTACAATATGCGCCATTGATGTTTGTTTGAAAGCTCCTAGAAAAGCCTTAAATTATTTGTTAATATAATGCAGTTCCAAGCTTAGCAGTAATTCTCAGTATCCAAATTAACAAAACTTCACTTGTGGAAATGTCTAGCATGTACCCATGGTCATAGAAAGAAGTTTTTAAATAACATTAAAAACAACATATTAGCAGTGACTTCAGATACACTTAGACCTATGTACACTTTGGACAAATTATGGAAAATACAGACTATATCATTTCTCATTTGATAGCGGTAAGTAAAGCAGCACCAACTGTGTGTTAGCACAGTGCAAGATGGTGCCCCAGACCAAAATCCTGTATACATTACTATCCAGGCACATTCATTTCCACATGGATGCCAACAGTCAATATGCCATGTAATTTGTGTAGTTGGGTGGGAGTACATGGTAATAAGGTTAACTGATGTCTCTGCAAATATGAGCAATAACAATAGAGATAATCTGGTCCATATCCCACTTAGGATACTATTGGGATAGTACACTTACCCTTAGGTCATATCTTTAGCAAGTTTTTACAGCGTTTACTGGAGCAAGAATGGATGGGTATCTGTACGCTATATACTCATGCTGAATTCATACCACAAATTCAGGAAGTCTGTAGATGTAAGTGGCACTGAGGGTGGCACACATTGCGATCTAGAAACAGGACAATGATGATGCACCTGCATGTGTCACCTACAATAAATACTGGTTAGTTATCAGGTGATTTGTGACATCACAACTCATATCCTTCAGATAAATGCCTGCAGTCCTGTGGCAAGTCTTGATGCAAGTGTGTAAAATGTATTGCCTGTAGAAGTGGGCTTATTCCACATGGCTGTGTACTGGATGATGCCAAATATCACGTCAAACCATGGCTCATTCCAATCCGGTCACTTCAACTACCCCATCAGATGGCACACCACTGTACTTATGAAAGTGCTTGGAACCTTACTGAATGCATGTTTACAGGCATCAAATTCAGGTCTCATTTTCTACATAGCTTTTGAGGAAGTTTGCAACATTTTCCTGCCAAAGTATGTCAAACCCCACCTGACTAGACCTTATAGTGTCTTCATAGACCTAATGGTTCCCATCTCTTTGTATCATTGATGTACCTGTGGCATTCTGAGCTTCAGGTGTCTGCATCACTGACAGTATTGCAAACAGTCGCACCTCTATCTCTACTTTTTGCCCTGCTTGAGCCCTTGATTCCCCTCACAACCCGTTAGGACGCTGCCATTTGTCCTCTAATTATTCAGAAGAACTTTAGCCTCTTCAGAAAAATTCTCCTTCCTTTTCCTAGAAATCTTAAATGCATATGGAAATGAATGCCGTATCAGCATCTCATCTAACCATGATAGAAAGCCTAATAAATATTCGTGCAGCTAACAGACATACATATACATATCATGCCTATAACAATACCGATTCTTCACAATTTGATTTTTGCAGTTACTGCAAAATGTAAGGCCAAAACAAGCACGTGACAGCTGCATATTACAAATCTACTCATATGTAACATGATAAATTTTAAACTGTGATTTTAAAATCATCGATAACATGAATGAATCACCCCACCAGTAAGTAACATGCACAGTCCCAATGTTCTCTTAAATGAAGGTCTAAAATAAGCTTTTACTGTTTGTAAATATATCTTAGAATAATATCTGATAATAAGCAGGGCATTTACTACATTATTCAAGCAGAGTAACACATCATAGGTTTGTAGGCTGTTACTAGACTTGCAGTCCAGGAAACCATTAAAGTGGCTAGCCCAAACTCCCAGTTGTCTGCAAGTACTGTTTGGCAAAGTGACTTGCTCAAGTCAAATGAAGGCTGAAGAAACCAAACCCTGTACCACAGGAACTACTGCTTAACTGCCTTAGCCCCCTGCACCAATTGCCAGATCTGACACAAACGTTGCACAAATTATTCCTGCCGTATTTGCATCCTTTTCTTTCATTCTATAAGGTGGTAAACATGGAGACTTCAGATATATGCTAGAGAATATTTTTCTATATGTACATGTCTCACAACACGCTTGCTGTTAATAATCCACGAAGGAGGAGAAGAGGCGGAAGACATGGCCAAAGGCAGGAAGAGAGGAGAAAGGCTAGGACTGTGGTAGTGAGGGTCAGAACTTTGAATGTTGGCAGTATGACTGATATAGGGAGAGAGCTAGCTGATATGATGGACAAAAGGAAGGTTGGTATATTGTCTGTGCAAGAGACCAGATGGAAGGGGAGTAAGGCTAGGTGTATCGGAGGTGGGTTCAAATTTATTTATCATGGTGTGGATGGGAGGAGAAATGGAGTAGGATTTATTGTGAAAGAACAGTATGCCAAGAGTGTTTTGGAGGTGAAAAGAGTGTCGGATAGAGTGATGTTTATGAAGCTGGAAATTGATGTTGTAATGATGAATGTTGTTAGTGCATATGCTCCACAAGTTGGGTGTGCGATGGATGAGAAAGAAACATTTTGGAGTGAATTGGATGAAGTGGTGATGACTGTACCCAAGGGTGAGAGACTGGTGATTGGAGCAGATTTCAATGGGCATGTTGGTGAAGGGAACAGAGGGGATGAGGAAGTGATGGGTAGGTATGGTGTTAAACAAAGGAATGCAGATGGTCATATGGTACTGGATTTTGTGAAAAGGATGGACATGGCTGTGATGAATATGTATTTTAACAAGAGGGAGGAGCATAGGGTGACATACAAGAGTGGAGGAAGATGCACACAGGTGGATTATATCTTATGTAGAAGGGCCAATCTGAAGGAGACTGGAGACTGTAAAGTGGTGACAGGGGAAAGTGTAGTTAGGCAGCATAGGATAGTGGTTTGTAGGATGACGTTGGTTATCAACAAGAGGAGGAGGAGGAGTGTGAGGGCAGCACCAAAGCATCAAATGGTGGAAATTGAAAAAAGGTAATTGTGAGGTGGAGTTCAGGGATGAGTTAAGGTAGGCAGTGAAGAGTTACCAAATAGCTGGGTAACTACAGCAGAGCTAGTAAGGGAGACGGCTAGAAAGGTGCTTGGTATCACATCTGGACAGAGGAAGAATGACAAGGAGACATGGTGGTGGAATGAGGAAGTACAGGAGAGTATACAGAGAAAGGGGTTGGCAAAGAAGAAGTGGGATTGTCAGAGAGATGAAGAAAGTAGACAGGAGTATAAGGAGATGAGGTGCATGGCAAAGAGAGAGGTGGCGAAGGCTAAGGATAATGCATATGAAGAGTTGTATGAAAGGTTGGACACTAAGGAGGGAGAAAAGGACCCGTACCGATTGGCTAGACAGAGGGACCGAGCTAGGAAAGATGTGCAGCAGGTAAAGGTGATAATGAGGGAAACATACTCACAAGTGAGGAGAGTGTGTTGAGGAGATGGAAAGAGTACTTTAAGGGGTTGATGAATGAAGAGAATGAGAGGGAGAGAAGGTTGGATGATGTGTGGATAGTGAATCATGAAGTGCAGTAGATTAGCAAGGAGGAAGTAAGGATAGCTATGAAGAGAATGAACAATGGAAAGGCTGTGGGTCCAGATGACATACCTGTGAAAGCATGGAGGTGTTTAGGTGAAATGGCAGTGGAGTTTTTAACCAGATTGTTTAATGAAATCTTGGAAAGTGAGAGGATGCCTGGGGAATGGAGAAAGTGTTTTGGTACCGATTTTTAAGAATAAGGGTGATGTGCAGAGCTGTAGTAACTACAGAGGGATTAAACTGATCAGTCACAGCATGAAGTTATGGGAAAGAGTAGCGGAAGCAAAGTTAAGAAGGGAGGTGATGAATAGTGATCAGCAGTATGGTTTCATGCCAGGAAAGAGCACTACAGATGCGATCTTTGCTCTGAGATGGTTGATGATGTACAGAGAATGTCGGAAGGAGTTGCATTGTGTTTTTGTAGACTTTGAGAAAGCATATGACAGGGTGCCTAGAGAGGAGTTGTGGTATTGTATGAGGAAGTCAGGAGTGTCAGAAAAGTATGTAACAGTGGTACAACATATGTGTGAGGGTAGTGTGACAGCGGTGAGGTCTGCGGTGGGAGTGACGGTTGCGTTTAAGGTGGAGGTGGGGTTACATCAAGGATCAGCTCTGAGCCCTTTTTTATTTGCAGTGGTGATGGACAGGTTGACAGACAAGATCAGACAGGAGTCCCCGTGGACTATGATGTTTGCAGATGACATTGTGATCTGTAGTGAGAGTAGGGAACAGGTGGAGGAGACCCTGGAGAGATGGAGATATGCTCTAGAGAGAAGAGGAATGAAGGTCAGCAGGACTAAGACAGAATATATGTGTGTGAATGAGAGGGAGGATAGAGGAATAGTGAGGATGCAAGGAGTAGAGGTGGCGAAGGTGGATGAGTTTAAATACTTGGGGTCAGTAGTTCAGAGTAACGGTCTGTGTGGAAGAGAAGTAAAGAAGAGAGTACAGGCAGGATGGAGTGGGTGGAGAAGTGTGTCAGGAGTGATTTGTAACAGACTAGTACCTGTAAGAGTGAAAGGGAAGGTTTACAAGAGGGTAGTGAGACCAGCTATGTTATATGGGTTGGAGACAGTGGCATTGACAAAAAGGCAGGAGTTTGAGCTGGATGTGGCAGAATTGAAGATGTTAAGATTTGCACTGGGTGTGATGAGGGTGACAGGATTAGGAATAAGTATATTAGAGGGGCAGCCCAGGTTGGAAGGTTTGGAGACAAAGCCAGAGAGGCAAGATTACGTTGGTTTGGACATGTGCTGAGGAGGGATGCTGAGTATATTGGGAAAAAGATGCTAAGGATGAAGCTACCAGGTAACAGGAAAAGAGGAAGGCCTAAGATAAGGTTTATGGATGTGGTGAGAGAGGACATGCAGGTGGTTGGTGTGACAGAGCAAGATGCAGAGGACAGGAAGAAATGGAAACAGGTGATCTGCTGTGGCAACCCCTAACGGGAACAACCGAAAGAAGATGATACTAGCAAAGAAGGCACTCATGTATACACGCACACAACCACAGCAGGCATTCACTAACACAATGCAGATACTACCATGCACACAACCACAGCAGGCATTCACTAACACAATGCAGATACTACCATGCACACAACCACAGCAGGCATTCACTAACACACAATGCAGATAGTACCATGCACACAACCACAGCAGGCATTCACTAACACACAATGCAGATACTACCATGCACACAACCACAGCAGGCATTCACTAACACAATGCAGATACTACCATGCACACAACCACAGCAGGCATTCACTAACACACACAATGCAGATAGTACCATGCACACAACCACAGCAGGCATTCACTAACACACAATGCAGATAGTACCATGCACACAACCACAGCAGGCATTCACTAACACACAATGCAGATACTACCATGCACACAACCACAGCAGGCATTCACTAACACACAATGCAGATAGTACCATGCACACAACCACAGCAGGCATTCACTAACACACAATGCAGATAGTACCATGCACACAACCACAGCAGGCATTCACTAACACACAATGCAGATAGTACCATGCACACAACCACAGCAGGCATTCACTAACACACAATGCAGATACTACCATGCACACAACCACAGCAGGCATTCACTAACACAATGCAGATACTACCATGCACACAACCACAGCAGGCATTCACTAACACACACAATGCAGATAGTACCATGCACACAACCACAGCAGGCATTCACTAACACACAATGCAGATAGTACCATGCACACAACCATGGCAGGCATTCACTAACACACAATGCAGATAGTACCATGCACACAACCACAGCAGGCATTCACTAACACACACAATGCAGATAGCACCATGCACACAACCATGGCAGGCATTCACTAACACACAATGCAGATAGTACCATGCACACAACCACAGCAGGCATTCACTAACACACAATGCAGATACTACCATGCACACAACCACAGCAGGCATTCACTAACACACAATGCAGATAGTACCATGCACACAACCACAGCAGGCATTCACTAACACACAATGCAGATACTACCATGCACACAACCACAGCAGGCATTCACTAACACACACTGCAGATACTACCATGCACACAACCACAGCAGGCATTCACTAACACACACTGCAGATACTACCATGCACACAACCACAGCAGGCATTCACTAACACACACAATGCAGATAGCACCATGCACACAACCATGGCAGGCATTCACTAACACACAATGCAGATACTACCATGCACACAACCACAGCAGGCATTCACTAACACACACTGCAGATACTACCATGCACACAACCACAGCAGGCATTCACTAACACACACAATGCAGATAGCACCATGCACACAACCATGGCAGGCATTCACTAACACACAATGCAGATACTACCATGCACACAACCACAGCAGGCATTCACTAACACACAATGCAGATACTACCATGCACATAACCACAGCAGGCATTCACTAACACACACAATGCAGATAGTACCATGCACACAACCACAGCAGGCATTCACTAACACACAATGCAGATAGTACCATGCACATAACCACAGCAGGCATTCACTAACACACAATGCAGATAGTACCATGCACACAACCACAGCAGGCATTCACTAACACACAATGCAGATACTACCATGCACACAACCACAGCAGGCATTCACTAACACACACAATGCAGATAGTACCATGCACACAACCACAGCAGGCATTCACTAACACACTGCAGATACTACCATGCACACAACCACAGCAGGCATTCACTAACACACACAATGCAGATACTACCATGCACATAACCACAGCAGGCATTCACTAACACACAATGCAGATAGTACCATGCACATAACCACAGCAGGCATTCACTAACACACAATGCAGATAGTACCATGCACACAACCACAGCAGGCATTCACTAACACACAATGCAGATACTACCATGCACACAACCACAGCAGGCATTCACTAACACACAATGCAGATACTACCATGCACACAACCACAGCAGCCATTCACTAACACACACAATGCAGATAGCACCATGCACATAACCACAGCAGGCATTCACTAACACACAATGCAGATAGTACCATGCACACAACCACAGCAGGCATTCACTAACACACAATGCAGATACTACCATGCACACAACCACAGCAGGCATTCACTAACACACAATGCAGATACTACCATGCACACAACCACAGCAGGCATTCACTAACACACTGCAGATACTACCATGCACACAACCACAGCAGGCATTCACTAACACACACAATGCAGATAGCACCATGCACATAACCACAGCAGGCATTCACTAACACACACTGCAGATAGTACCATGCACACAACCACAGCAGGCATTCACTAACAAACAATGCAGATACTACCATGCACACAACCACAGCAGGCATTCACTAACACACACAATGCAGATAGCACCATGCACATAACCACAGCAGGCATTCACTAACACACAATGCAGATAGTACCATGCACACAACCACAGCAGGCATTCACTAACACACAATGCAGATACTACCATGCACACAACCACAGCAGGCATTCACTAACACACAATGCAGATACTACCATGCACACAACCACAGCAGGCATTCACTAACACACTGCAGATACTACCATGCACACAACCACAGCAGGCATTCACTAACACACACAATGCAGATAGCACCATGCACATAACCACAGCAGGCATTCACTAACACACACTGCAGATAGTACCATGCACACAACCACAGCAGGCATTCACTAACACACACAATGCAGATAGTACCATGCACATAACCACAGCAGGCATTCACTAACACACAATGCAGATAGTACCATGCACACAACCACAGCAGGCATTCACTAACACAATGCAGACACTACCATGCACACAACCACAGCAGGCATTCACTAACACACACTGCAGAGAGTACACAACATCTAGTGAGGTACTTTCCCCGTAGCACCTTTTTCTGTACAGTAAAAGGAAGACCTCTACATATATGAGTTAGCACATCACTAGAGAGTACATGCTCCAGTCTTGAACAGTCCTACACCACTTTACGCTGGGGTAAACCATAACAACACTTCATGAAAGGGGAAAGCCGCTTCTACCTTGAGCAATACATCCATTATTCCATGTAAAACAGAGGCCTTGTACATGTAATAGCCTGTCAGTCACTAGAGGGCACACTTAGTCTAACCGTCTGCATGACGGTGTGTTTTTTTTAAGTTTAGTTTCAGCATTCCATAGCTTTACAATCAATCAACAAATAATTGCATGTAAAAGCCCAGAAGACTTAAGTGAAGACATTTGTATATTTAGTATTTCCTTCATTGTAGTACCATGAAATACCTGTTATAAGTGGAAATGGAGTGCTTCCATCTGCAAACTGCTGGTTATAGTTATTTTGTATAATAGTTTAAGTAACTGAGAATTCTAAAACTAAATGTTGCAGAAGAATACACTTTCCATAAATTTAGCAAAAGCCTTCCCATCCTTGTCAGAGAGAGCAGGATTAGTATTAACCATATATTTACCAGCAGGTGGGTTCACTAAAGCAATAGCTACCAGGTCAGACCTGGATGAATGTATAAAATCTTAGAAGTCTGAGGCACGTTATGAAGTCTGTCTGTTTTCTTAGGCAGCAAGATGGCTGTCAAGACAATTGCAAGCTGTGACAAAAACATCTTCCAAGGCAGACAGAACAGGTGGAATAGGAGTAGGCTCTGGAAATTCCAGTTGTGACAAATCGTAATACTCCCCGAGGGACAGAGAAACCTCACTATTTTCCCAGTGAAACAACTGATTCATTCTAGAAGTAGCTTTAGCGAAAGATAATCTTTTCAAAATTACTGTCCAAATCTAAACTGTCCTCAAAATCTGAATCAGAATTTTGTGGAGATGATGCACGATCTGTTGCGTCATCAAGAAAATTGTTTAAATTAAGATTTAATAACTGTTCATAAGTGAACAAGAGTCGCATGACAATCAGTAAAACACTTTTCCTAGATAAAATAAAGTTTCATAGAAAAGTAAATATTCTGTCACAAAAAAAATAAAGCAGACTTTTTCCCCCTAAAGGAACGTATCTACCCAGCAATGAAATAGCATTTGCCAACCATTGATCCATAAAAGTCCGCAGAGGATTCCTGCCTTCACCATCAGGAAATCTCAGTAGCACTTCACTCCCAAGCCTGACTTTCAGTTTAAGCTTGACTAACAATTTGGCCAAGTGGAAGCTGCCCTGAAAGCCTTGGAAGCTGGTCAGGTGTTCAATAGTTCGTAGGATTCAACCCCAACACTACTGCAGCAGTGATTAAATGAAGAATATCTATAGTTCTAAAGGTAACTTGGCTAAGGATATAGGCGAGTGAAGAACTGACACCATCTAAAGAGACATGTAAGAGCAACCTGCAGGAGCAGAATCAGTGGAAGGAAAAGTGATGCATGATAAAATATTGCAACTTGAAAGAGTTATAAAGTAGAGTAGAAATTTCATTTTAACAAAGAAAAAAATACATTGCAGAATAATTTAAAGACACCTGAACATGTACCCCTGGAAATCTAGGAAGAAGAAAGCACCTTTGGGTTGTTAAAAACGGCTATGACAGACTCTCTTTGTGAGGCTAACAGGAAAGTTTTTTTATATGGTTTCTCTTGCTTTTCCTGTATATTTGAGGAGTTTTTATATGGTTTCTCTTGCTTTTCCTATATATTCGAGGAGTCTGCACCCATATTTTTCTTCTTTTCAGTTAGCCTTCATTATTTTATAGCACCAAAACGCCTGCAGCCTATACGGCAAGTCTTAAGTCCATACCAAAAGTAAAATTCACCACAAAAGATCGATATCACACAACTCCAGAGTGCCAGGAACGTTCTTTATTCAAATGCAGTAAATGCAGTAAGCGCTTTCACCAAACACGGCTTCTTCAGACTGTAATAGCATTGTGAATCAACAGCCTTTAAATACCTTCCTTAAAACATTTAAACAATTAATCAATTAATTAATGCATCCCTAACATTTAAAATGACCATGAAAATATTCAAATCCTATTTAACAAATATTTTATACAAACTTAAAAATGTATATAAAAATAAAAAATAATACATAAAAATAATACTAGTGTGTACGTATGTATTAAAATCCTCTAAAAGCACATCACTTATATCTAATATATACCCGACTCATAACTAGTAGTTACAGGGTGTCATCAAGTTAAAACTCTGCATAGTATTCTTCTCTTTAACACAGACTGAATGCTGACCTTGTCATTCAATCCAGGACTAAAGTCCGCTCTACACCTCACGATCCATCTAAGTTCCATTTCTAACGTGTAGGTTTCAACATCCCCCCCTCTAGGTGTTTTATGGATGTTCTGTAGAACAAGGAACGTAAATGTATGTGCATCACTTGTTGTCATCTGATGTTTCGCTAATGCATTATTTGCATCCTTAACCCTCATTTTATAATAATGCTCCCTTATTCTCTCTCTTAATTGCCTGTTCGTTTTACCAATGTAAAAGGCTGAACAGGCAGAGCAGGTAGCAAGATAAATAACATTTGTAGACCTGCAGTTTGTCCCTGTCATAAAGGAAAAAATCTGTCCAGTGACAGGTTGTTCAAAAGTGGTGCTGTCATTAATATATCCACATTGATTGCAGCTACCACACGCATTGGTGTTAAAGCCTGGATTGAAATGCCTGACCCCATCCTTATGACACAAGATACTCTTAAGATTCATTTTATTCTTATATGTGTATCTTGGTTTAGGTCCTACAACATACTTGATCTCCTCATCCACACACAACACGTCCCAGTGTTTCTCAATAATGCTCTTAACATTATAAACATCACTAGTATAAAAAATGGGAATACTGAGATTGGTGTTCTTAATTTTGGGTTGGTGTCCCTCGTCTTCCTGTGTTCTACTACAACCACTACTAGAAAAATATGGACGTGCCGTGGTGGCCCTCAACCCCCTAGTTTCATTGATAACTTTGTTAACCTCAACTTCATTATATGACCTACATATTAGTCTAGTTTTTAGGCCAGAAATCTCTTTCCTATAGCCTTCCTCTATGGGGTTAAGACGAGATGCTCTCATAGCCTGCCCTCTCATCACATTATTAAAAACATGTAGCGGATGCATGCTTGTTCTGTGTAATAACGTATTCCTGTAACAACTCTTCCTGTGAACAGAGGTGTTTAGTAAACCATTCTGCAGTCTAGTAATGTCTACATCCAAAAAAGATAAATGATCCTTAGAGTAACTCATGGTGAACTTTAAATAACCAGTAGTGTTGTTGATGTAATCCGCAAACTCAAGTAATTGTGATTCAGTCCCCTCCCAGATTAAAAAGAGGTCGTCCACAAACCTCTTATAAAAAGTAACGTACTGTTTGTACCTAGGACTTGATAATAATGTATCCTTCTCCCACATAGCCATTACAAGGTTGGCGTAGCTATTGGCACAAGATGTGTAGTCACAGCTTCATTATTTTATACATATGTCTATATCTAGCTATGTATGTATATACATACATAGATATAGATATTGCCTTGTTTGGCAACTACAAATACATTGGTGTGTATAGTAAATAAATGTTGAAGCAGAAAATTAAAAAAATAAAATAATGCCCAGTCATTTTGTCATACTGGTCTGAACAATGCACACATACATTAACTGTCGATGTTTTGAAAAAAGGCCATCATTTCAACTACTACTCCAGTACTGCTGTAACTGTTACTTTTTCCTACTGCTGCATGGCTGTTGTATCTTTCTTTGTTTCGATATTCTGTGTTGCAGATGATTTGCAGGGTCACTGATTAGGTTGTTTGACAGTTTCTGTATGATGTGATGCCTTTGAAGCAATATACTTCAGTCATTCTTTAGACAACAGTTAAATAAATATACCTGCAGGGGAAATAAAGATGTGGACCAATATCTAATCAATTCAGGGGACAGTCAAAATTAAGGAAAGAAAATAACTTCAGAAAAAATGTACAATTGACGAGCATACTTTGAAACTTGGGGAAAGAGTAGAGAATACATACAACATCGGATTCTTTTTTCTATGCAGATGATAAATATGCAAAGCAGCAATCCTGGCATTGGTGATTGTCAGGATGGTAGGATAGTTCTGAATGCTTAACATCTCTAGTGAGAAGAAAGAGAGAGTAAAGTATTAGATTGGTACTACAATTCATGCATTGTGTAGAGACGTGCCCTAATTTAAGGAAGTGGCATTTTATCATGAGATGGTATATATTTATATGTGTTTGTACTTCTTTTTGTTATTAACTTTGTGTTTTATATTTCTGATTATATTTCAAGATAAACTCTTCCATGTATTTAGATGGTACATTTTTTTTAAAAGTATGCCGTTGTACATATTGTTCCAACTATTCTTTGGCTGACAAGCCAAGCCAGTTTGGTTTAACAGGAATGATTTTTATGAGAAAAAGGCTTCATTATAGAATATTAAACTACTAATATATTTTTTATTTTTTGTTCTTGGTACAAGTCCTTTAATGGTATAAGTACTAAGCATAACAGCTTGGTCCATTTTTATGTTTTTGTTAAACATTTTGTTTTAGGTTTTGAAGGCTGAAGAGTGGGGTCTTGAACTTCCTCTCTTGTCTGCAGTTATAAGTGCATCATCTAGGTGTGAAATGGAAACATGCAAACTCCTTGACTCGTCACAACTTATGTTTCAATCAGTGAAAGAACATGAAAAGGCAAACCAAATTGGGCAAAAGATTGTGCAGGCTGGTACAACAACTGGTTTATTGGCATATCTCTATTCCAGGTGAGCTTGAATTGCTATATATTCTGCAAACCATTTATTCCATACTTCAGTAGAAAAATAATTCAAATTAATTTAACTTATATGTACTGTATCATTCATAATATTTTGCCTTGTTTTTAAGTCTTCCTTTGAAAAAAAATTAAGACCTACAAACAGTAATTAAGAATAGTTATACTTTGATTACAAAATGCATGAGAGCATGTGTTTGTGTGTGTATATATATATATATATATATATATCTCCATACACACACACACACACACATATATATATATATATATATATAGATGCATATATAGATATATGTATACGGTTTACCTTTGAATGTTTGACGGCAACATCTTCAAAACTATTGCCACGAACTGCAAACCGCAAAATTCCGAAACAGCGAAAACTGAAGCGCCAAATTCCAAACTCTTGCCTCCTTTTTGACCCATGGTAGCACTTCCTCAGTGGAGCAATCAGAAATGTCGAAAATCTATATTTATTTAACATTTCAGGAAGTCGGTGCTTCGGTTTTTGGGTAAACAGCTCCCGGATATGCACATTCAACGAATGTGGTTTAATACATTCAAAGGTAAACCATATATATCTAAAGATAGATTTCATGCTGATCAAATATCATGTTTGGATCTCAGAAATCATTTCAGTATAATTGTGTTACAAAACGTCATCATTAACACTTCTTTGTTAGTATTAATGCCATCTATTTACTTAGAGGATAGACTTGGCTATTTTTAATAACTTTAATTTTTCTAAGATAAGACTCATTTGTATACTTAAACTCTCTTTTTTCCAGGAAGCCACACCATTCAGTCTTGGAATAAATTTATGGATGCCCATTCATCTTTTGTTGATAATATAAAGTCAGACAACAGGGAATGAAAGCTGCCAAAATTAAATGCTGCTTAAAACTGGTTGAAAGGCAGCACTGTATTAAAAAAAGGACCAAAAAGTTCAAAGCTAATAGTGAAGCAGTAAAAAAACAGCAATGTAGAGCACAAGTTAAGAATTGCTGATTATTAATATTTGTAGACTCACAAGGAACGTGGATACTTGCTGGATTTCATCAGTCAACACGGTATGACATCAGCATGTTGGTGTCAACACGGTATGACATCAGCATGTTGGCATCAACGCAGTGTGACATCACCATGTTGGTGTCAACGCAGTATGACATCAGCATGTTGGCGTCAACGCAGTGTGACATCAGCATGTTGGCGTCAATGCAGTGTGACATCAGCATGTTGGCGTCAATGCAGTGTGACATCAGCATGTTGGCGTCACCGCAGTGTGACATTAGCATGTTTGTCTTTCTAAACATGCTGAATTTCAAAATACTGAATTTTAAGCCACAGGCATGCACACTTACAACACCTCTTTCCAAAACTTAAAATCCACTTACTTACTTACCCTCTTAACAGAAACTGTATGATACAAAACCAAACTTGGTGGAGGCTATGCCCCCTAACTATATATTACTAAGTTCAGGATCTCACTACAGTGGGGAAAAGGACATATACCTTTTACTGACCTTACAGTACTGTGCATACTGCCACTACTTCAGGGAGCACAAGAAAAGTCCACCATATTACTTTAGATTGTTGTTGTGTCTTTCGGCTTTTCCCGGTTAGGGGTCGCCACAGCGGAACTCCGGTCCGCTAATGATTGGCAGTAGATTTTTACGTACCGAGTTGCCGGCTCTGACGCACAACCTTCAACAAAGGTACGCCCATTCACGCATGTCTCCACATAGAAGACGCTTTAGCTGAGAATCGAACAGGACGTCTTACTGTGAGGCGACAATGCTACCACAGCACCACCACCGCAGTAAATCCACCATATTACTTTAGATACTTCCCATAAATATGTAGAGAGACATACCCACATTTACAAAAACTGCACCACTACTTTCCACACTACTATTGGCATTCTGACAGTTAGCACTTTAAGTAACAGTGATTTTTTATCACAAGCAAGTCACAGGTGAAGGACAGGTCTATGACTTAAAATTTAGTAGTTTGAAATTCAGCATTGTAAGCTTTCAGTGTAATGAGACTCAGTCAAATGAGTTTTCAGTATTTTGAAAATTAGGTTTTGTGGTCTCATTCAAATTAATTTCAGTATTTTGAGTTTTCAGTCATGAAGTATACCTATACACACATATATATATATATATATATATATATATATATATATATATATAGGTTCATAGGTTCATACTAGGCTATCTGCCCTAGGGCATTTATAAGCCTAGCCAGTGTGTGTTTGGCTTTCGCCACCCATTTTAAATTAATTTTGCTATGCCCTTTTTCGAGGTTAGTATAATGTGCCTCTGTCTAACAGTGACACAGAAGTGATACCCGGGTTAAACCTATGATCTCCCATCCACTCATCAAGGATTCCTCTTGAAGAGAGTCAATGAGGGACTCTGCCTAACCTGGACTGGGATTTTATTCCAGAGTGAAGGGAGCCTCTGGATTATGAATCTGTCCCTCCAGCATGTCCTATTTATTTCAGTGCTGAGGTTCAAGTCTCTCGAGCGCGTAGCTCGATGGGATTTGGATTTTCTGAGGTGCAGCATGTCCATTAATTCCAGGTTGGACATGGCTTTATACGTCAGGCACAGATCGCCTCTGAGCAGGCAGTATGCCACTGAGTAGAGCTGGAGTTTCTTTAACCAGGCAGCATATGGCATCTGTCTGAGCCCTTTGATCCTCTTGGTGAGGTACTTTTGGGGTCTTTCCAGTTGCTGCAGGTGTCTGGTAAGGTGCATCCCAAAAGGGGCATTGTACTCAATTATGAGCCTGATGAGGGATGAGTAAAGAGGCATGATGACCTCCCCTGATCTAGATGTGAATCCCTTCATGATTAGGTGGGCTATATAAAATGTTTTTCTAACCACTTTGGCCACGTGGTTGTCAAATGAGAGATTGCTATCAACTTGGGTCCCCAGGTCCCTAATTACTTCTTCTGTACTTAAGGGATTACCACCTATATGGTAATTTGTGGGCACTTTGTTTTTGCCAAAGGGGATGACTATACACTTTTTGGCGTTTAGCTTAAGGCCATGGCTCTGGCACCAGTTGTCTGTTTCTATGAGGCCCTTTTGGAGGATGCTTGTGTCGGCTGGAGAGTCGATTGTGAAGCCCAGTTTGCAGTCATCTGTGAACTTGGTCAGCCACAGTCCTTCCGTGTTGGCCTGTACCTCCGAGAAATATATACCGAACAAGAGAGGTCCCAGGACTGAGCCTTGTGGGATGCCACTTGTAACTGGTTTGGAGTCTGACATGGCTCCAGCAATTCTAACCATGTGGGTTCTGTCCTTGAGCCAGTTTGCAACCTATCTAGTGACATAGGGGTTTATATTTAAGCTGGTGAGCTTATCTATAATGCCTGAGTGGGGTATTGTATCGAAGGCTTTTACTAGGTCCAGGTAGGTTGTGTGGACCACCTTCCCCTTGTCAATGGCCTTGGTGACTGTTTCAAAGAAATAAACCAGGTTTAAGAGGCAAGATCTGCCCTTAACAAAGCCGAACTGGGTAGGATCCAGTGTCTGTAGGTCCCCAATATCTTTATTTATGAGGTCCATGATCCTTTCCATAGCTTTGCAGACCGAGCTAGTCAGGCTTATGGGGCAATAGTTTCCAGGATCTGTTGAGGCACCACCTTTGTGGAGAGGGACCACTGTTGCTGTATGCCACTCTTTGGGTACATATCCTGTAGTAAGGCTGAGATTGAACAGTAGTTTTATGTTTGGGTTTAGCTGCTCTTGGAGTTCATGTAGGACGCAGCCCGGGACACTCTCTGGTCCCATTGATGCTGTGTTTTTTGCTTTCGAGAGGGCAGCTCTTCCCTGAGCATCTGAGATGTCAGGGGGGCAGCACTCTGCTGGGATAGATATTTGCCATTTTGGTGGGGAGGGGGGGGAGTTTGCGCTGAACCTGTCAGCTAGGATGTTGGCAATGTCTGTGGGTTTGGTGTATTTTTGTCATTTTGGACTAATTCTGAGCATATCTGGGAATTCCCACCCAGGTTCCTAACAACTAAAGAAAGCCTTGTGGTTATCCTTATCCTGTGCAATTTTTCTCTCTAAGCTGGCCTTAGACGATTTTATGAGTGCCCGTAGTTTTTTGCTAATACTGATCAGAGATGCCTTCCCTTTTTGGGATTTTGCTCTATCATGTAGTAGCTTCCTCCTTCTATTGTATAGTTTGTTTATGGCTGGGGTCCACCAGACAGAACGTCTGCCTTTGGAGGATTGGGTCTTGGTTTTATTTGGGATTGCATGATCCATGCATTCCTGAAGGTGTTCATAGAATGCGTTTATAAAGGATTCTGCGGTCTGGGCCGTATTTTCCACAGGCCCAGGGGCTTTGAAGGATTCCACCTCTGTTTTGAGGAGTGTGAAATTTGCTTTAGAGAAGTTTTTCACTGTGGTTTTCAGGGCAGGGGGTGGAGTTGGGATGTGAATATCCAGTGAGATTAGTTTATGGTCTGATCTTACCAATGAGGGATACACTTCTGGTCTGGAGCATAGAGTCCCCATGTTGGTGATGATCAGGTCCAGTATGTTTTCCCCTCTTGTGGGAGTGGTAACAAGTTGTTCCATAGCATTTGAGTTTATAAATTCTAGGAACCTTTGGCTAGGGTGTTGGAGCTAGAGTAATGCTCCCAGTCTATGTTTGGGTAGTTGAAGTCTCCCAATATAATGGTGTTTGGAGAGACCTTCATATTTTCTAGTGTTCTCAGGAAGGCCGAGTGGGGTTCTTGGGTTTGGGAGGGTGGTCTGTAGCAGGCTATAAACTGGAAGGCAGTTTTACCCACTGTTAGTTGCACATGGATAGTCTCTGATGCTTCGTGCTGTGCCACCAACCTGGAGGTGTGGGTGTCTTTGACGAATATTGATACTCCCCCCTCCTTTTGTGGTTCGGTCCAAGTTTTGGGGCTGAAAAGCATGGTATGAGGTATAACCTAGTAGTGCTGGGGTGCTCTCGGGAGCCTTGAACCAGGTTTCTGTTACTGCACAGATATCGATGTTCTCCATGCTAAGGAGAGTTTCGAGTGCGTGCATCTTGAGGTTTAGACTTCTGGCGTTGAGTAGCATTACTCTTAGTTTCTTATCCCTTGTGATACCTATGGAGGTGGGTTTGTCTTTTGAGCCTTGCCTAAAAAAGGCACTATGGGGATAGCAAGAGCCTTTGCCAGTATCCGAAAGCCCAGGGGTGACAGATGCAAGCCGTCCCTAGCGAAGCATCATGGCTTGTCGAGCATGTCATCCCAGGCTGACAGGCATTGGATCCCCTTTGAATGACACCAATACTTAAGCCAATTGTTGAAATTGATCATCTTGTCTTCATATTGTGGCATCATTCTTGGTGAGTGTAAGATGCTACTCAAGGTCAGGGTCATACCGGCCTGGGCTACATGCTCAGAGAGCTCCTCTGTCTCTTTTCATGTAGTCCAGGGAGGTACATCTTAGGTCATTCACACCAGCATGGACAATGACTGAGTCATATTTGTACTTGCCTTGGAGTGACCTGAGTGCTTGTGTTATGTGGCGGATCCTAGCGCCCGACAGGCAGCTCACCGTGACCTTCTTGTTCAGCCTGGTGAGCGGGACGTCAGTGTGCCTGACAATAGTCACCTATTACAAGTGTATCAGGTGTGTTGTTTAGCCTTAAAGGCTGTGACTGTTCGGCATATATATATGATATATACAAGAGTGAACATTTTGTTAGAAGGGTTGTTTTGTCAAACTGCTGGTTCGCATTGTACATTGTGTGCCTCTTTGTATGTGGGATCAGTAAACAGTGGGGAGTGCGTTTTTGCCTTTTCCCACAATTTTTTGATTTCTGTGCTGGTATATATTAAAAGAAGGGGGGCATGGTGATGTGGAGGGAGGGTGAAGGGGGCTTTCCACCCTGCAAAACACCCTGGATTTTTTTTTTTAGTTTTGCACGTGCAGACATTTATTCTCAGTGCATGAGTACCAGCATCTCGACGGATTGAGTTTTAATCGTATGTGGTTAATGTAGTGAATGCAACTCTAGTTTGTCAGCAATCTAGTAACACATGACTATCCATAGATTTTATATAGATAAATACATGGATCTACTTAAATTGACTCAACACCATTTATGTTACCTTTGATATTGTCGAAACAAATTGATCAACAGTACGCATGTCAGCATGATATTATACATGCACACATAATCTTTGCTCATTGTGTCTTTCGGCTTTTTTTCCGCCACAGCGGAACTCCGGTCCGCTAATGATTGGCAGTAGTTTTTTACGTGCCGAGCTGCCAGCCCTGATGCACAACCTTCAACGAAGGCACGCCCATTCACACATGTCTCCACACAGAAGACGCTCTAGCTGATGAATCGAATAGGACAACGTCTTACTGTGAGGCGACAACACTACCGCAGCACCACCACCGCAGTGAGATAATCATGTAAAACTAAAAAAAAAAATGGGAAAAAGTGCAACATTTTGCAGGAGAGGGCAAGCCGCCTTGCATCCACCCCACACCCCTTCCTAATTATATATATATATATATATATATATATATATGTATATATATATATATATATATATATATATATATGGATCCACTCACTTTGATCAAGTAATCTATATGTTATCTTTTGTAACGTCGACCTCAGAAGGTCGACGAGCCAAACATTGACACATTAACACACACGTGCCTAGAAACAAACTCGGCTCATGCAAAAAGTAACCCCTTTGCTACTCATTTATACTAACTCCAGTATCATGCAATCCCCGGTGAAAAGGAATATTCCCCTACCTGGGAATTATCAATCAACCACACCTATCCAACGATGAAACAAATGTTAGCAAAAGAGCAGTTAGACCAAAATGAGGGCACACACACACACACACAAACACACACACACTATAGATATATATATATATATATATATATATATATATATATATATATATATTTATTTATTTTTTTCCACATAGATATATTTGTATGTACTGCAGAAGATGTACTACTACTCAGAGAGGGGGGGGATGATGTGTACCATCATTCCAGATAAAATTAAATTTGAAACCACTAACTATCGTGGCCCATTTTAAGCATAGCCAGTTTCCTTTTTTTGTCCTTCAATTAACCTATCCCGTTTTTTGGAGATTGTTCTTACCCATCCCATGGTTGATAATTATATATTACCCCCTAATGATTACAAATGGCATTGTACCATCTATAATTTAAGGGACCCA
Organism: Protopterus annectens; assembly: GCF_019279795.1. Classification (NCBI taxonomy): domain Eukaryota; kingdom Metazoa; phylum Chordata; order Ceratodontiformes; family Protopteridae; genus Protopterus; species Protopterus annectens. The sequence goes on from NC_056748.1 coordinate 1,078,406,302, forward strand.
TGCATGGGGTAACACATTTAGGAGCTGCCTCTGGCATTAGTAGAACTGGAGGCAGGCAGTCATGGGGTAAGTTTTCTGATTCCCATTCATAAACCAAGCTGTGTTTGAATGTGGTCAGGAATGAACCTAATTTTATATGGATGGGTTATGTAGTCTGTTCCAGAGCAATGGTATCCTCTTCGAGATATACCTATCCCTCCAAACCATTCTGTTGATGTTACAGAAGAGGTTTAGATCCCTAGACCAAGTATTTTTGATACCATTTGACTTGCTGATGTGCGCTAAATATGTCATTAATGGTTCAGAGGATGTCTTGTATGCCTGACACTGGTCACCTCTTAGCAGTCCGTCAGATATTAAATATGGTGACAGAGAAATGGGGCAGTCCATGTAGGACATGTTTATCCATTATTTCCTTTTGTCAAGGTATCTCTGTAGGCATTCCAGTTGTTGCATGTGTCTGTATAGAAACATGCCAAAGGGTTCATTATATCTGATTACTGGCCTAATGAGGCTGAGTAATGGGGGACAATGTCATCCCTAGATCTAGACATAATCCTTTGCTTGTAAGCTGTGCAAATATAGAGGACTTTGTTACAACAATAGACACGTTGTCAAAAGTTATTTCACTGTCCACATAAATTCCCAGTTTCTGAACAACTGGGAAATTCTTGAGTGTATCAGTGTAGAAGTTCCATGGGGTAGCCAGCTTCCCAAAGGATACAGTAATGCATTTTATGGCATTTTGTTACAGTCCATGATTTTGGCACCCGTTATTTATTTTGCAGGATGGCTACGCCATTTGGGGATTCAGTGACTGCTCCTAGCTTGCAGTTATCTGCAGTCTTAGTCAGCCAGAGCTATTTGGTATTGGCTTTTACTTCAGAAAAGTATATGCCAAACAAGAGAGATCCCAGCACAGAATCCTAGAAGACTCCACCCGGGACTGGTGTCATTGTGGAGATCACTTCCCTTGTCTTGATTTCCTGCATCCTATCTGGGAGCCAATTGGCAATCCAGCCGGTGACATAGGAGTTTAATCCCAGTTTATTTAGCGTTTCTATTATGTCTGAGTGTGAAATCGAGTCGCACATTTTGGGCAGGTTGTGTTTTATTTCCCTTCACCCGTTGCTTTGGTGACCTTTTAAAATATAAAAAAAAAAAAAAAAATCACCAGACTGAGTAAGCGTGACCTGCCCTTGATGAATGCAAACTGAGATGGGTCGAGTATTTGGAGGTTCCTTATGTTCTGACTGATTAGTTTTATGGTAAGTCTTTCCATGGCTTTGCATATGAGACTGGTTAGATGTATGCGTCTGTAATTGCCTGTGTCTGTGGAAGGTCCTCCCTTATGCAGAGAAATGATAGTGGCTGTTCTTCATTCACTTGGTAACGGGATTGATTCTAGCGGTTCTCCATTCACTTGGTACAGAACATGTATGGAGACTGAGACTGAACAGCGTTGTTAGGAGTATGGCTAACTTGTGCTTCTTGCTATTTAGATACATCCAGGGATATTGTCAGGACCCATTGCTGCAGTATTTTTAGGTTTTGATAGCGCTAGGGCTTGGTCTTCTGTGATCACTGGAGTTGTGCAAGTTTCAGGTATAAAGAAGGGTAAAGTTAGAGCTAAATGTATTGGCCAGTAGATTAGCTACATCTTTAGCCTCAGTGGTAAGTAACATCATTCACAATCAGCTCAGCACATTGCTGCATTGTGCTTTTGAGATTTTTATTTAGCGCCTGAGTTTGTTTATTTCAGTGACAAGGGCTGTAACATCTTGGGAATTGCTCTTCTTACTTTTGGTTAAAATTCTTTTCCTTTTATTATAAAGCTTGTTGATATTATGATTCTCTCATGTGGGTTTGTTTCTGGGGTTTCCCCTGCATTTGTTCCTGTGGGGTATGGATGCAACTGTGTAGCTATTTACAGGCTGACATAGTGCAGTGGTGTATATGACTTTATTTTCAGTGGAGTTAACTGGGTTGGTGAGGATTTAAAGTTTGCCAATTTATAACTTAAGAATAGGTAGTTTGTCTTAAGTAAATTTCTAAAGATACCTCGGGTAGATGGGATTTCTGGTTTCAGTTTTGTTTTGAAGGAGACTGCTTTATGGACAGACCTAACCAGTGATGAAGATATACAAGGTATGGTTAAAGATGTCCCCATATTAGTAAGGACAAGATCCAAGATGTTATTTCCTCTAGTGGGTACTCTAATTGTTCCAGGTCATTTGTATTTACATAGGCCAGAAATCTCTGTGCTTGTGCACTGGTGGTTGGGTAGGTTTCTATTGCTGGATAGTTAAAGTCCCATAATAAATGAGTGATCCTAGTTCCTGTAGATAGGCACTGTGGCTATCTTGAGTCATAGAGGGAGCTTTATATCTAGCTGATATAAGGTACGGGACCTTTCTGAAGATTATTTGCACACGAAGAGTATGTATTTCATCATTCTGCTTTACCTGCCTTGATGCGAGTCTCTTCTGAATGTAGACTGAGACACCTCCACCCCACCTCCAACACAAAGTAGCTGGTCTAAACTTGTGGAAGGCTTACAGCCCTGTACAGCTGCAGTGCTGTCCACCATTTTAAACAAGGTGTGAGTCACTGCACAGACGTCATTGTCCTCCATGGTGATCAGGGATTGTAAGGAGTGGAGGTTCTTGTATAGGCTCCTTGCAGTGATCAGTAACACCTTCATATTTTCCTTTGTTTCATGATTTTGGAAGGTTTATGAGGTTGGCATTGCCTAAAAGAGGTACTAAGGGGTGGACGGTGACTTTGAAAATAACTGAAACCCAAAAGGTGACAGATACAAACAATCCCTTGGGTGTCTTGTCACTCATATGCTCCCATGCTGACAAATATTGAACTCCCTTTGAATGACACCAAAAACTATGCCAATTATTGAATTCAACTATTTTTGCTCATATTGTGGCATCATCCTTGGAGAAGGTAGAATGCTGCTTGGTGCTAGGCTCATATCTGCCTTGGACACGCATTCTGAAAGCGCCATCATGTCTCTCTCCATATAGTCCAGGGAGATGCTCCTCAAGCCACTGACACCAGCATAAACTATGACAGAGTAATACTGGTACTTGTTGTTCAAGGACTTCAGTGCATGCATGATCTGATATATCCTGGCACCAGACAAGCAACTAACCATCACTTTTTCCTTGCTCAGCCTGGTAAAGAGGCACATCTGTATGTTTTGCAATGGTGTCACCTATGACAAGAAGGTTTGGTTGGGTTGATGCCTGCCTTGTGGGCTTAGTATCCGTTTCTTTGGAACCCCTTGTGCTATGTAAGGAAGTAGTCTTAACTTGCTGAGTGTGCTTTGTGCCTGTGCTTTGTTTTGGAGGTCTTCGCATTTTAGACAAGTTAATCTGTAGAACTTCATTGTATGATGGATTATGTGTATTGTGATTGCCTTGGAGAGGTGTGATATGTGGTGTACTTATGATAATTTTGCTGTCTGAGTTTACTGTGTGTGAGATGTTTGCCTCTAAGGAGTAAATATAAATAAATGTACATCTCTCACACACTGTGTTATGATGTTTGAAAAATAGATGATCTTCAGACATTTCTTCTTACACTGTCAGAAGACACCCATCTCAGGCTGGCTAGAGCAGTTATGGGGAAGTTCATAGGTTCATAGGTTCATATGTTCGTACTAGGCTATCTGCCCTAGGGCATTTATAAGCCTAGCCAGAGTGTATGTGGCTTACATCACCCCTTAGGATGAGAATACTACGCCCTTTTAGGGTTTAGTTTACTATGTCTCTGTCTAGTAGTGACAAAGAGATGACCCCCGGGGTAAACCTACGATCTCCCATCCACTCGTCGAGATTTCTCTTGAATAGAGTCAGTGAGGGGCTCTGCCTAACATGGACTGGGATTCTGTTCCAGAGTGTAGGGAGCCTCTGGGTTATGAATCTGTCCCTCCAGCACATTCTATTTATTTCTGTGTTGAGGTTTAAGTCACTTGTTCTCGTGGCTCTGATGGATTTGGATTTTCTGAGGTGGAGCATGTCCATTAATTCAGGATTGGACATGGCCTTGTACGTCAGGCACAGATCACCTCTGAGTAGGCGGTATGCGACTGAATAGAGCTGGAGTTTTTTCAGTCGGGCAGCATATGACATATGTTTAAGACCCTTTATCCTCTTGGTGAGGAACTTTTGGGGTCTATCCAACTGCTGCAGGTGTCTGGTGAGATGCATCCCAAATGGGGCATTGTACTCAATCATTGGCCTGATAAGAGAAGAGTACAGGGGCACAATGACCTCTCTTGATCTAGATGTGAAACCCTTCATGATAAGGTGGGCAATATAGAAGGTCTTCCTAACCACTTTGGCAATGTGAGTGTCAAATGAGAGGTTACTGTCAACCTGGGTCCCTAGGTCCCTGATTACCTCTTCCGTACTTAATGGATTACCGCCTATGTGGTAATTTGTCGGTACCTTGTTTTTCCCAAAGGGTATGACTATACCAAAAGGAATGACTCTGGTGGCAGGAGTAACTATAACTGCTTGGAGTGTGGTTTTAGGATAATGTTTGGGTGGACTTGTTTCTGAGTGTTTAAAGTTATGTCCAAAACAACTAGACTGTAAAACTTTTGCCACCAGCAAGAACCAGTAAACTAATCATAGTACAACAACAAAAAGTGGGCACAGGCTAGGCTCCAGGTTAAAAAAACTTTATATAGCACAAGTTCTTTCACAATTGCTTGTGTTATGTTAATTTTTTTTAACCTGGAGCCTAGCCTGTGCCCACTTTTTGTTTTTAGATATCTTGTTACAGTATTTTTGTGGACACAGGAACCTGCAAATGAGTGGTTTATTTTCCTGTTGGTAATTATAGTACAAAAACTCACTAATGTAATGCTGAAACCAGTGCAAGTGATCAATGCACTCAATATTAAACAATTTTATCAAAGCGCTTTTAGCCTGAGTAGTTTCAGGAGACTTTGCAAAATGATACTTACATGTTTATTGTCAACAGACACTGAACAGGGAGAGGGAAAGAATTATGTTGTCAAATTATAATAAGGGGCAGTCAACAATAGATACATTTGGTTAGTAGCACAACTACAACACATGGGTGGGAGGCACAGTTGGACTCCTAGCTCTGAGCCGATTGGCCTGGAACTGCCTTAACGCAAAGGGTAGTCCTGACCTAGCCTGACACTCTGTACATAAGAATGAAGTTAGGATTTAGTAGTAAAAGGTAAGTGCAACTATGTACAGGAATTACTAATATAAGCTTAAAGACCTTAGCTAAAGCAGATGCAAATTGTTAACATGAAATCAAGAAATGAAAACACTTCTCTTTCTTTCTTTCTCTGTTTAATGGAACTTTCAGCAAATTGAAGATTGTTTCACATGCCAAAGAAGCTGATAGCTCACAGTGGACATGGCTTAACTATCTATTTTCATATTGGAGAGGGAGACTTTTGAAATACTGTTAGCTGTAGCAGTTATAATTCTGATTTTGCTGTACTGTTTGTAGAACCTTAAATAAAGAAAACATACTAATCATAGAATATCTGTGTGTGTGTGTGTGTGTGTGTGTGTGTGTGTGTGTGTGTGTGTGTGTGTGTGTGTGTGTGTGTGTGTGTGTGTGTGTGTGTGTGTGTGTGTGTGTGTGTCTGTGTGTGTGTGTCTGTGTGTGTGTGTGTGTCTGTGTGTGTGTGTAGAGGGAGAGCACCCAAGCCAGTAGGTGCACTGATAATTGTTCATTTTTACCAACACCTCCAGCATATCCCTCTGAGTTGCTTCTTGTTATTCATCTGAGGATGAGGATGATCAGATGAAATGTCTGCCATTTTCTCAGTAATGATAGGATTCTATTGGCAATCTGAATCAGCTCTGAATCAGGTCTCCTGCACCCCCTTTTTTGAGTAAATGAAATATAATTATAGAATAATTAGAAACTATTAATAGGGATTTCTAGGCAGAAGTTTCAAGATGAATTTCTTCAAGTGGAATTATTTCACACATTGTTTGCTTGCAATCTAAGCTACAAGATAAAATTCAGTTCTATGAAATTATTTCAGACATCATGTTACAGCTGCTGCTTACAGGCCGAGCTGTGGAAACATCACCTTGCTTTGTTTGTTAGGTTCCATTGTAAACGATGGTGTTAGACATTTCTTGACTAGGAACATATTTAGAAACATTGTAGGCAGAGATGAATAAACAACTATTATACCATGACCCCCCCATTAATATTCCAAAACGTGCACGCTGATTGGCCAGTGTGCACGTTGTAAATCGACTTATACTAATGGAAAAAGGTCCGGTCGCCTGGACTTTTTCCATTAGTATAAGTCTTTTTTTAAAACACTGTCTCGCTATGTTAAAAGAGTTTAACATAGCGACACAGGTTTAAAAAAAGCAACGGAGATCTCCATTGCTTTTTTTTAAAGCTGTCTCGCTATGTTAAACTCCTTTAACATAGTGACACAGTGTGTAAAAAGCAACGGAGATCTTGCTTTCTCCGTTGCTTTTTTTTTAAACCTGTCTCGCTATGTTAAATGGGTTTAACATAGCGAGACAGCTTTAAAATAAGTAACGGAGATCTCAGTTGCTTATTTTAAAGCTGTCTCGCTATGTTAAACCCATTTAACATAGCAAAACAGTAAAAAGAAACGGAGATCTTGCTTTCTCCTTTGCTTTTGGCCACAGCTCTGATGTACTGCGTAGGCATGCGCAGTACATCAGAACTGCCGCGGATACCAGACAACTGCGGAAGGGCAGCAAAGAGGCATTATACAATGCCATTATTTAAGAAAAGTAATTATTTCTTTTCTTAAATTATGTCATAGTATAATAGCAATAACCCACTTCTGGTTGTGGGTAATGCGGGATTTACCCACGGTTGTCTTTGTGGGTATATCCCGCATTACCCACACCCAGGCGTGGGTTATTGCTATATTATGCTACAACTTTGTTTCATGATATATTATTTTCAGTTGAGTATTGCCAGCCATAAGGATGTTTAGTGGATGTGAGATTGTGAGAAAATACTGGGAAGTTTCCAGAACTGTGCCGCATTCTGTATTGTCAGCTAGATGCTGAGGGAGGAAGTTTCTTCAATGCTAAAACAGTCAACTAACAAGCGTAAATTGTGTTGGACAATATTCTAAAAGGGCCAGATTATTATACTTGGTGTTTAAAAACTACCCTTTAGTCTGTCATGTTTAGTTGTGATTGTCTAGATGATTCTTGTTCCTGCTTGAAAATAAAACTTGCTTTCTTATTACAATATGATATTCTATTCAGAATGAACTACCTTCTGTTTAAAAAAAAAGTCAAGACTTTTTATTTATTCATTTTTGTTTACATTTGTTTTACATTTGTTTTATTTTACATTTGTTTATCGGGATTGTCCACTGGGCTGAAAAAGAGCCCCTTTTTAGTTGAAGTCCAGAAAAAAAAGCTCCACATTAATGCAAATACGATCCGCATTAACAAGAACAAAGAATAAAGTATCGCAATTTGATACCGCATTTGTAGGCATGTCGATAAACATAAAACTTCTAGTAACAGTGCCAAGTATATGTACAACTTATGGAGACATGCTCCACATTACAAAAGCTTGCAATCAAAATGTCTTGAGTATATAGAGCATCAGTGGTATAACAATAACATCTCAATGTACAATATCTGACAAAGTTACAACTTAGAAGGCATAGTTAGAGTTTTGATGAGTAGCAAAAAAGTCCAAGTAAACAGGGGAATGATCCAATTTTAAACAGGGGAATAATCCGATTTTAAACAGGGGAATGATCCGATTTTCAACAGGGGAATGATCCGATTTTAAACAGGGGAATGATCCAGTTTTAAACAGGGGAATGATCCAGTTTTAAACAGGGGAATGATCCAATTTTCATCCCTTTAGGTCTAGCAAGTAGGTAGCAAGGCCTTTGCTAGTAAACAGTAGTAGCAGTGTACAGAACAGAGGAGAGACACAATATGAAATGACAAGGGAGGGAAAAACTGGCAATGTGAGTCTAAGTGGATACAATACGATCTTTATATTAGTACTGCAGTGGAGTCTAGTATTAGACTAGAAATACTACTGTAGAGCAGGTGTAGTAAACTGTGGAAGCTTGTCTGTAATAAGAGTGAAGGAAGGGAGTGGGGTCTAGGAACTTACAGTGGGTGGGATAGAAGTAAAAAAAAGGACAGAGAGGGTGAAAAGCTATTAGAGCAATGCATAAGTGCTAATGTGAGACAAAGAGGGTGAAAACAGAGCTAGGAGAGGAAGGATAGATCATCCAGGATTGGTACATGAGCAGAATCATCTGTTGGTGGTGTTCTTTCAGTAGTGTTTTAAACTGTGTTGTTGGTGTTGATAATTGTTTGGAGTAAGGGGTTCCAGATTTGGGATTTCTTATTTGATATGAGAGTCTTCATAATAATTGTTGAATTTGGCTACTTCTAGAATAAGTTTTTTGGTTGTTTTAGTTATCTTTTGATAATGTGTAGGGATGGATAAGGTCTTTTTAGAGCTGGGCAGTTGCTAGGATGATGAGAAACAATATGTATGAAGTTTAGCTGGTTGAAAGTTAGTAGGTTTGGTAGTTCCAGCCATTTTAATTGGTGCAGATAGCTGCAGTGGTGTGATCTTTTTGGGAGGCCAGTGGCAAACTTTTCTGTTTTATTATAGCAAGATTCCAGCTTCTTTAATTCTGTTTTTCTAAGATTAGTGAAAAGAGGTGAGGCATATAAAGAAGGGAGGAGAGTAAATGGGTGTTGGCTATGGATTTTCTGGTGGTGTTCATGAGGAAAGGTTTGACTCTACAGTGTGAGCCTAATTTGATGTGTACTTTTTTGATGCTTGTGGCTAGATGTTTATCAAATTTAAGATTGTTGTTGATGGTAACACCAAGGTGTTTAGTGTATTCATCTGGTTCTATTTTAGTGTTCTTAGAGGAGTGGATGATAAAGGTTGGAATGTAGGCAGTGTGTTTTTTGTCAATGAAGAACATGAGTTTAGTTTTCTTAGGTTAAGGATAAGTTGGAAGTCTGAGAGGAATTTTTCAATGTCAAGGAAGGCTTTTTTGTGTAGTGTGAAGGCATTCTGGAAGAGTGAGCTGAGCATGTAAGAGAAGAATTGTCTGGATATTGGACTATGATTGTATGTTTGGAAGGTGAGTGGAGTTTGTTGCTGAAAATGATGAATAGTAGCAGTCTGTGTATTGGGGCATCCACGGTGGTGCAGTGGTTAGCGTTGCCGCCTCACAACAAGAGGTTCTCTGGTTTGATCCTTGGCTGGGGTGCCTTCTGTGCGGAGTCTGCATGTCCTCCTTGTGGTCACTTGGGTTTCCTCTGAGTGCTCCAGTTTTTTCCCACATCCCAAAGACATGCTGTAGGGTGGACTGGAGACACTAAATTGGCCCTAGTTGTGAGTGTTTGCATGTGTGTGCCTTCTGTGGAATGTTGGATGCCGGGCTGGCAATTCGACACTGTAAAACTCAACTGCCAGTTATGAGCAGACAGGTGATCCACTGTGGCGACCCCTAACTGGGAAAAGCTGAAAGAAGTAGTAGTGATCTGTGTATTGATATCCTTCAATGTTAGGTGTGTACATACTACAGATCCAAAATAAATGCTGAAGAAAGTTGACTTTTTAGTGGAAGCATTAGTTAACACACTGTGATAAATCTTGATGCAAGTAAGTTTAGTAGCATTACTCCAAAACATACATCAAAGCAGTACACAGAATAATATTCACAAACTTAATAAACATACCATTTCAAGCAGGGATAACAGTAATTCTAATATAATAAATACCACTATACAATCCTTTACTAGCCTAATGAAAATTCTTTTTAACAAGATGTAAACCCATGCACATCTCTCAAAAGTGGAAAATGTGGTGGTAGTGGCAATATCAATTTGAAAGATGCGGGACTGAAAAATTAGGCTATACATTTTCCTTTGGAAATTTGGGAGTTGAAAAATGCATATTTACTACAGCAAGAGATCAGTCAAAAGGCTAAATGTTTAGAGGACTTATTCAGTACAATTAAAAGGTTGTAGTGAATCAGAAGTATTTATTTCTTTGTGAATGATGTTATGTTTCAGTGTTTCTGAAAAAAACAGCCTCAAAATCCTCAGTGGACGCTAACTATGAGTCTGAATTTCACTACTAATGGTATGTGTGAGCTGGCTTCTAAAATGTTGTTTAATGGATATTTAAAGGGATCAGATCTCCTAGCTGCTTTATTTTGACTAGCAATTTGTTCCATGCTGTGGGCACTTGAGTTGTGAAGATTTGTATAGTATGACTGCTGTAATTCTCTGTTAATAAACATTGTTCCTCTTCATGTATGTGTGTGTGTGTGTGTGTATTCGTATGTGTATGTATGAATCTAATCCCAAGAGAAGCACATAACAGGTCATTTGATATACACTTAAATGCCAAGAATGTATCAACTTTATATAGTCTAATTAAAAAGATTGCAGCTTTACTCCTGTTAGGTTAGTGTGGGATAGTGCTAAGTGTTTTTGACAAATCGAGGTATTGTAGAATGCCAGCATTAAGGTCTGTAGAAGCTTACCAAGTTTGATGAGCATGACCTGTCCTTACTGAATCATTTTGAAAAGTATCGGTTCCAGGGAAGTGTATAAGGCAAAACACATTTATTAGTAGCCACTGAAAGCATTTCCCATAAACTGATAAGAGATGCACAGTTAAGGCTCCTATACACAGCACAAACAGAAAACTATAATTCAAAGAGGAAAGGGATGATGTTGAAACATGGGGGAAGCTGAAGAAACAAGGAGAGACTGGGATTTTGGATGCAATCTTTAAGGAGAAAAACAACAGTCATGCAGAATATTATGTCCATAAAGTAGCAGAAAGTATTTTAAGAACTAAGCCAACACAGGAATGCAGAAAGGAGATTCTGCCGATATGGATGATTACAATTTGGGATCTCGACAATAGGCAAGAAGGGGGTGGAATTTATTGGAGAAAACTTGGAAAGGAACCAAGGTATTGGGAGCAAATAACTAGAGGGGGAGGGGTAAAAGAATGGGAAGAGGCCAAGAATTTCTTTGGACTGCAGGTTAGAGATTGCCTTCCCTATCAAGGATTGATATCAGCGTGCAGGCAAAGAGAAAGAAATAGGGGGTTCTAAATGAAAGACTGGCAATGGTAGAGTTTTAGTAGAATTTAGAACAGAAGCTGCTATTAAAAAATGAATAATTAGAGCATATAAAGTATTGCATGGTAACTATAAGAATCAATCAGAGGAGGTTAGAAAGGATTGGATAAGCAATTCACAAAGAAACAATGGGAGGATATATGTAGGTCTCCCAAATATGCAGCAAAATCTAGAAGATTTAAGATTTTTCTTGTAAATGTTTACATAGATATTTTTATACCCCAAGAAAACTCCAGAGAATTTTTCCTCAGGTAGACAGCAAATGTTGGAGGTGTGACAGGGAAGAAAGAGGTACTTGGTAACATTTTCTGGGAGTGCAGTAGGTTGGCAGACTTTAAGGATTCCCTGCGGGATATACTGTCGGAGATGCTGGTTTTGAGCTGTGATACAGAATCAGAATTGCTTAAACATGGTAAGACCTTGCTGTGTATAATTATGGTGGCTGCCAAAAAATCAGTTACTAAAAAATGGAAATCAAAGTCTAAACCAACTATAGGAAGTAGTGAATATAGTAACAGAGAAAAAACAACTGGAACTGAGACCTTTAGAAAACTAGGAGCAAACTACATAGTAAATAAATGGGAATTGTGAAAACAACACATACAAGGGTGGAATGTGGTTTAAAAGAAGGCAGGACTTAAATGAGCATGTAATATTAGACTGAAAATGATTGAGTGGATTATAAGTGGTGTATAATGTTTGTGACTGAGAGTGTATCAGTATGGTTTGTGATATAAAATGCTTGCAACTAGGATTGTGTTGGTGTGGTTCATTTTCATTTATATAAATGTATGATTGTTTAGATGTTTCTTGTTTAAAAAAGGGGCAGGAATTGAATAACTTACGTAATGTTGCTTAGGTTATATGATATATAGCAATACATGTGAAGTATAATGTTAATGTTAATTTCTTAATACAGTTTGATTACTTTTCTATAAATGTACATTTGCTTATGTCACAAGTGATAATTCAATAAAGGATTCAATAAAAAAAAGACAGATGGCCTGTAGCTTTGTACATTGCATGATGAACGTGCTCATATTTCAGCTTACAATAACATAGGTCAAGCACTTATTGCTGCTCACTCCATTTTCACAAATAAAGAAACCATGAAACCCATGTGGACTAGCCACAGAATTCTCATTAGTTTTTTCTTAGTGCCTGTTGGACCCAGTCTGTAGAACTTAATGGAGCTAACAGAGCCTTATTGATTGCAAATTCAGTGCCATTATTTGGTTATATAGTATCAGGAATGAAAACGTTTTGGCAAACAATTCTGCAATGCTTGCATTCTCTGTGACCTGTTGTCTTCTATTCCTAATGAATAAGGTAATGTGTTGTTCTTTAAGAAACTCTTGATATGTTTGTAAAGGGGAGCCCATTGCCTGATTGAACTTAATTTCAGTGAATGCAGAAACAGTGACTGCTGTTTGCCAAAATTACTTTTGCCGACAGTGGAATTTTGGAGTTTGCTTTTCCTCCACTGTTGTGACCTATCAGTGTGGGGGTATCCCCCCACCATGGAAGATGAAGGGAGGCTTGCATCCCTGGAATAACAGAATTGTTGAGCTATTTGTCAAAGGTGGTTTTGGAAAACTGTTTTTTTTTTCACTGAAATTACCTTGGATGACTCGACATGAATCCAGTTGTAAAATGCCTTCATGTTGTCCCAGGTATGACCAGCTAAGTTTTTTCTCACAAGGTGCTTTTGAGTGGTGTATTGTATTTCTCCAGCCCTTAGCACAAATCTGTATCAGAACTTATTCAGGTGAGCTAGGAATGTACTATAAATATTTTAGTAGCGTTTCTTTTAAGGGCATAGTTTATTAATACCTCTATTCCACCAAGGAACATTTAGTGTATAGTTGTTAGTAACATGTCTTGCAGGGATATGTATAGTGAAATAAGGGCTTCATTTTTTATGGTATAATTGTTTACAACTTAGATCAGCATTTAGGTTTGAATCTCTTTTTTTCCATTGTAAGTCATCAAGTCCCATCCCTATGCGTTTACTGTAAAACAAAATCCTTGGAATTTGAGTCTGTGTTCCATTTGTGCATTGTGGGTACTCTCCACGTAATGCATGCGCCATCTGCACTACCAAGAAGATTGCAGGAAGGTATGCCATAGATGGTTCTAACTGGCTGATATGGTAGTGTGCCTAAGATACTGCTTTTCTTATTCAGAAAATCTACATCCTGAACATAACTTGGGTCGCTTAGATTGTCTAATATAATATTGGACCCTCTGAGAAAAATGAGTCCTATGAAATACTTTACATGTTTAGGCCCCCTATTATAATACAGTATGAATTAAGTATACGTGTAGTTAGTTCAGAGTTTAATTTTTTGAAGATATTCAGTAACAGGTGCTGGACTTCTGTAAAGGGAGTTGTTAGATGAGTACTTACCCACTGTAATGGCTGCAATAAGACAAATTTAAGGAAACAGTTTGTATGATGATGGACATAAATTGTGACCTACCTACCGCCAGTTTTCTTTTTCCTGTAATTATCAAACTCATGGAAGTCTGGTAATGTCACTGGTATCTTTGAAAGACTACGCCACATCTCTATTAATAGTGAAATGGAAAGGAAGATGTAAACTGAAGCTACTTACTTAGGTTGTAGTAGAATATTTAATGGAGTAGACTGCTCCAGGATAATAAGGAAGGTGATTTAGGTTTCAATCCCTATCTTTTATGGGGGGCTACATGCTGACTGGAAGGACAAACATGGGCAGTTAAAATAAATGACAACACAGGTATGGAAAATATATTAAAAATGCATGATCATCAGGGTCCCATACTGGGACCATCGACCTTTACTATTTCTGCTGACAACTTAATAGTTCCAGTCAGCTTGATGTGGGGTACTGCAGCATAATCATTTGACATGCAGTCATCATACTGATACTTGTAGCAATCCAGATTTATAAGTACTTATTTCAAGAACATGTGTTGTCAATTAACACAGTTTTAAGAAGTAGATTAGAATATTTGTCGTTGTGGCCTCCATCTCAGAAGAACTTCCAACAGAACTAGGAATGCTTCAAGACAGTTCAAGTTAATTTCTTCTGTATCACATTAAAAAAATGAGAACAGACTGAAACACTTAAAATACAAGAGAACACACTCAACCTTATCCTTGTTTTTAAATCCGTTTGCCCCCGAGTCCTGTTAGGAATCTGTTTCTGGATTCCAAGAACTGAGCACAGACATGGTGGAGTCTGAAAAGAGCAATCTGGAGATCGAACACTTTAAGGTACTAGTTCAATGCCAGATAAGGAAAGATGTGTAGCTCCTTGAGTATAAAAATAAGAACACATTGGATGAAGAAGGGGAACTTGTACAGAGAATACTGAAAATAGATGTTTGCAAAAATTTACTTCAATGACAATAATTCTGAAAAAAAGTGTGCACATTCTATACAAGTTCTTATAATTTGATTGAACACTCATTTGATTGAATCCCAAATGGTCAAACTCAGTTGACTGACAACTTTTTTGACTGTTTTCCAATTGACAGAAAAGTGTAGGTCTATATAGGCAGTATGTGATGGTGTCACAGTTTTGATTATAAGAGTTATTAGGGATGTCAGTCTAGAAGAATATGTGTGAATTAAAAATGGACACTGTCATTTCACCCCACCCCACTGCGTGCTATTTTTTTTTTTATTTTCTCCACAGATGTGTGTTTGTGGAGTTCATACATATATACGTATGTATGTATGTATATGTATGCATGTGTGTGTGTGTGTGTGTGTGTGTGTGTGTGTGTATATATATATATATATATATATATATATATTTATTTATTTATAAGGGAGCTTAGGGGGGTGCAGGGGGAGTTGCCCCCTTGCAAAAATGATTTGTTATGCTGTATGTGTTGTGTGGAATGTTTTCTGTATTGTGATTCGCTCAAATGAGTTTTCAGTCATTGGTAGTGAGTACATTTAGATCCAGTTAAATGAGCTTTTGATCAAATGACGTGCGTGTCTGTGTGCATGTGTCTTTACATTCCCACTGCCTAGAAAGTTCAGATTAGCAGTAAGAAGCTGTATGAAGCAGTAGACTTGCTGCTTCTCAGACATTTCCTGATCCATTGACAAAACTCCATGAAAATCCATTTCCGACTCAGTAATATAATAAATAAAGGTGGTTCACCATTTGCTTTTTTATATTACAATATATACTCTTCCATCTAGAACCAGTATATATAAAGTGTGTTTACATGTAAGAGGCTACATGATGTCCCTCTCTGTTTCTCTGTTATCACCCTGGTCTCATATTTCCCAAAAGTATTTGCTGTTCTAATACTGAAATTGCAAGCGTGCAATTTGTAGTGATGTGGTAGTAGCCCTAACATGGTCCATTCCTTTGACTGCAATTATACAGGTTTTGAATGAGTATATTTATATAAGGAGGTACTAGAAATACTGTGGTGTGTGGCCCCCACAAAAACAATGCTGAACTGTTGTGGGGATGGTGTTTAAGCGTCTCGTATTGTTGACCAGTTGTGGTGGTCCAGCATGTGGTCCAGCTGGCTCAGAGCGGACTGTTCTAAGCAGAAACTATAAAATTAGCATTATCTGCACCCAGAGTTTTTAAAAGCATAGATTCTATTTTTTTCGTTTTTGCATTGCTTAATGTAAATCTAGGTGAAGTATTTTTTCACATAAAGCAAGGCTTTAACTCGGTTATAGGCATTTTTTTACAGGAAGCATATCACCTCATACTTTTTGCCACCCTCACTCTTGCAGTACTTGCTGATTTGTTATTTTCATCCTCTCCCCATAATTACCAACCAGGCACTATGTCATAATTTCACTCTCCCTGGGATTCAAGAAGCTCGGCGCAAGGACGATTTTAGCCTTGTGCCAAGCGTCTTCACTACAGATGGCGCAACAGCGGCATATGAATATGTATGAGGGAGTGCTGCCGCACCCTCAATGTGCACAGGAAACGTGTACGAGTGCAGGGGGCATGTACAAGTGCTCTACGGAGGCATAAACATGCCCCGACACTTGCAAAACCTACTATGCCTACTAGTAGAACCCGTCCCTAATAGTGAGTCAGTAATTCGGTGTCCATGGATACCGAAATGTATGCTAAGTATACAAGCGTTTCCACAAACTGTGAAATAAAATCAAAGGAGTAAACACACAAGCACGTAGTGGAATGTTGAGCTCTGTCCTTCAAACTTTCACAATTAGATTCCCTGTCCCTATTATACATTTGAATTGCTGAAATATCGAAGGTGTAAGCAAAGTGCAGTGTGTCTGCATGTCACTGCCCTCCGCCAAGCGTAGCTTACACATCATATTCATTCAAACAGAGAAAAACATGCAGAATCAACGTAAGTGTCAGTAGTGTAGTGTTTAGTGCATACGCCTAACAAACAGGCATTCATGGTTTGAGCCCAACAATAGCACATATAATTTTCCATGTGGAATGAATGTCGTTTTGCCGTAAAACTGACATGAGTATCGCATGAGCTATTTAACTTAAATATCATTCAAGCAAAGTGGCACTGTCATAATGAATAAGGCACTAGTAAGCAGGTGTAAGCACAAATAAGCAGCAGTAAACACATATAAGTACCAGTAAGCAAGTCTGAGAGCACATGCGCGGGTCTAAGCAGGGCCCAGCATAGGAAATGTATATAAGTATATACATATATAGAAATATATATATATATATATATATATATATATATATATATTGTATATCTATGAAGAAAGAACAACGTAACAATAAAGCATACAAAAGGAATGAGAAGGGAATCAACAGCAACCCCAGTATTATATAGCGCTGTCAGCGTATGTCATATTCAACTGGGCAGGAGTGAGCAAAGCACTGCTACTCACACCACAGGCAGGAGATTACCAGTGAGAGTAACATTGCTGATTTGCTAAGTCTACTTTACAAACAGAGGGTAGTCCCTGGTGGGACTACCTAAATATTGATAGGATGATTGGCCATCCGACCATTACACAAGCAAGGACAGGTATGTTCAAGGACTAAATGGTGGGAGAGCCTGAGAATATATGGGTTGGGACAACATACGTGTAGGGCCTAACTCTCTAGAGGGGGCAATGTGTGGAGGTGTGTCATGGCTGCAATAACAAGTGGGCAAAGGATGGTATGTGCGTATTTTGAACACGAGTGGGGTGGAGGAACTATGGGTATGAAATTATGGAGTCAGGTGTGCCAGGGTTGGATGGTCTGGTTCTAATTGGACCGCCCTGTGGAGGTCAGCGAGTTCGTTATAAGTATATATGCATACACACATGCAGACATAAATATGTAGAAGTACATTCTCTGCAACACATTCATTCTATTTGCAGACATAACATGAATGTGCCCTTACAAAACTCGACAGTAGATAGAATAATAGGTTGTGCAGAAGAGGTAGGGGACGAAACTGCTAAAACACAGAAGTGTATACAATATCCAAAGTCAGTGCGGTGCTGAAAATAATCAAATGTCAGGACTTTCCCACACATGGAATCATTCCTGTGATCTGCCTGCTATGGCAATGCCAATTACTAAACCGGTCTATCTGTAAAAGAAATACTCCGAGCACGTACATAATTAGGCTCTCATGTGTAATGTGTGCATTACCACATAGTCATACTTATTAATTTATTGTAGTGTCATGTTAACGGGAGTAAGGATGTAATGAAGTATAGTCTAATCTTGACATAAACACATGCGTGTCCCATGTGGGACAACCCACAAATTGTGAATAGTATTCTTTTGGTTGCTTATGTCACCAATGTTTGTGGACTAAACGTTTGGGAGTTCTGAGGATATGTGGAGTGAGTCAACCGATAGGATGGGTCTATAGGAGTAGGGAGTGTCCAATGTGTATTGGCGTGGATACACCACAAATCTGAGTGTAGAATTGATGACTGCAGTGTTAGGGAGGTGTTGGGGTGTGTTTGGGGAACCAGGAGCCATGGGTATATATGCAAATATAGCAGCACAGCAATAGTGTATTGGTTAGAGCAACCGCCTAACGAACAGACATTCCCGTACCGAATCCCACTGTATCACTTACCATTTACCATTGGTAACCTGTACATTAACATATTGCGACATCTGTCCGCTGTATAACCTGCAAAATATCAATTAAAAGTTAACTGGAGTGAAGTGTCATAATGAATAAGGCACTAGTAAAGCAGGTCAAGCATATATAAACACCATTAAGCATGTACATATATATATATATATATGACTGACATCTGTACTCCTTGTGAAGTGGACATTGCGACACGCAAGATGGACACCATATAGGAAATCTACAAAATCCGCTCCCCAACATGTCCAGTGGTTAGACACTCAGTCACCTCCACCCAGGCTCTGACAGTCAAACACAAACACACACACCTGCCATGTCCTGGAATAGAACCCCTACCTAATAAGTGTATCACACTACAGCATTACGCAGTTGCAGCACGCGCTGCAGAGATTACTGGGTTACAGCAGTCCCAGAGGTGTATGTCTAGGTGGATGACAGCAGGATTGCCAAAGGTGGTCATGTGAATTGTAAAGAGTGTGCATACTCTAAAAGGCATTGTTACTTTCTCAGGCAGACAGACACACACACAGACTGTTGATCTCTCTTGGAATAGAACCCCTACCTAACTAGTTTATCACACTACAGCAATACGCAGTTACAGCACGCACTATGGAAAATACTGGGTTACCACAGTCCTAGAGGTGTATTCCTAGGTGGGTGACAGCAGGATTGCCAAACGTGGTCATGTGAATTGTAAAGTGTGTGCATACTCTAAAAAGCATTATTCTTGTCTCAGGCAGACAAAGACACACGCACAGTTGGCCTCTCTTGGAATGGAACCCCTACCTAACTAGTTTATCACACTACAGCAATACGCAGTTACAGCACACGCCTCGGAGAATACTGAGTTACAGTCGTCCTAGAGGTGTATTTCTAGGTGAGTGACAGCAGGATTGCCAAAGGTGGTCATGTGGGTTGTAAAGAGTGTGCATACTATAAAAGCATTTCTTTCACAGGCACACACACACACACACACACACACACACACACACACACACACACACACTTGACCTGTCTGGGATTAGAACACCTACCAAACTAGTTTAACACACTAATAGAAGCACACAATCTTCTCTAGG